>NW_015090872.1:6069184-6116618 GCF_001431845.1 Calidris pugnax | reverse complement strand
GGGTTTAATATTTTTCCTAGAACTTTTTTTTTTTTTTTTTTTTTTTTTTTTTTTTTTTTTTTTTTTTTTTTTTAAAAAAAAAAAAAAAAAAAAAAAAAAAGAGCAAATTAAAGCAAGAAGATTTTCAGTGAAAAGAAAGGGGATGAGAATGTGTTTGAACATTGTATGTTTTGTAGGACAGGATATGCCCTGGTCCAACCTCCTCCAAGCATTCCCCCCATGACTCATCTGCAGCAAGTTTTCACCTCTCCTTCCTCCCACTACCCCTGGGGTCCTACCTGTGTAAGAATCTCATAGGTGTCACTCCTGCTTTCTTCAGGCTTGGACTCTCACATGTCTGCTCACACGAGATCTAATGTCTGCAGCCTCCCCCAATAAAGAAACCACATCTGAGGGGGACTCCTGTTTAGGCAAAGTAATGAGCAATTAAAAGCCATCTCTTAGGATCAGCCTGCAACGCCTTTCTTCTTCTGGCATGTAACTAGAGTGGTTCTACAAATCAACAAGTTGCACTACTTTTCTGGGAAGGTCATCTCCAAAGCAGAAGGTCTGGAGTGACAGTGGCTCTCCCCCTTTCCAGGGCCAATGGCATATAAGGTGCACCTTTATGGACACACACACACACACACGAAGCAAACATCATGACCTTAAAAGTAAATGCTGGAGCCCAGATCATGCTCCCACAGTCTCCTACTCAATTTGCAGAACAGGAGAAAGGAGGTTATGGGGCAGCAAGTCTGATGCAAGCAGCTGTCAGACTGACATAGAGCTGGTGGATGTAGGAAAGTGAAAGCATCTAGGTGGGAGTGCACAGCCAAATTAGGGGTCAAAGGGTTAAGAGAAGAGAGCCCATTATTCATCACTACCACTGTGTTCCAGGCATAAGAAACATTTGGAGCTAATTAGAGGGAGAGCAGAACAATGCACTAGAGAAAGCAACAATGCCCTGGTTCAACCCAGCAGATGAGCTCCGTGCTTAGAGCAAATTGGTCTAAAATGAGTATTGCTCCATCTCAAAACCAGAAAGGTGTGACCTACTTCTCTGACCCTGGCATCAGCAGGCAGGAAGAGAATTGACAGAATGATTCTTCCTTCCCATCATGTGGAGATTGAGCATATTCAGTTCCATTTCAGAAATAAAAGCCAGCAGCTTTTCCAGCTGATTTGGAGTAACTAATAACACAGAACTGCACTCATTAACTAAGCTGGCTTGCACTTTAAAGAGCTCCAAGCCAGCAACTAAACGGACTCGGTATACACAGCCATGAGAGTGTCAATATGACTTAGGAGCCTTAACTAACAGCCTTAATATTTTCAAATGTGAAGTATATTCAGCTTTCAGATTATTTCAGTGAACTTTTTCTCAGGCTTTTGCTTCTGAATAGTGACAATTTTCAAAATTGAGACTACAGCACCTGAATGCTATGCTTTATGCAAGATCCGGGAAGCACTTGGGACCCGCTCAGATGAACGCTCCCAGACAATCATAAATAATTAGCTGTAGTTCTGGAAGTTATTTTCCAAAGCCACTTAGAAGTTGCAGTGTCAAACTAGCTTGATTTTATTGTAAGCAGATTATTTGGGTGTCATCTTTTAGTGAAGCCACTCTCAGATATTCAGCTTGCTGATCACAGGGTTCATGCTCTGAAGAAGAAACGAATACTTCAAATTTTGATGCCTGGGGAAAGAGGGAAAATGTTGAAAGCTCAAAAGAAGCTCGTTTATCAGCGGACTTGTATGCTACAATCAGGTATTTTTAGGTAGCCTGATTCCCCTGTATTTGTCAACAAAGAAATCTCAAAAGATTCTGAGTCTCAGTGAAAGCTGCATGGACACTACCTGTATTTGGTGGCCACTAGACTGGCATCTTAAAAAACGTCTGTCTACAGGCAGAAATTAAGGCATCAGCATTTAACAAATGACAACTACTCTTTAAAAAGAATGCCCACCAAACATTTTCAAACCTGACACAAATTACCACTTCAGCTGAACTGACTTAGACACATCTTTGCAACACGCAACAAAGCACAGAACCTGGAGGATTGCAGCCAGCTGTCCCAGAGAAGGAAAAATTGTCACATGAGCCAGCCTGACATCCTCAGCAACTCAGCTACACTTTACATAAGAAAGAGCAGGTTACATTGGACCTGCCCTATGCCACCCTCCTTTGCTAGATGGGCTATTTAAAAAATAAAGCAAATATGCAGGATTGCCAAGACAGACAAGTGCTAACTTGACTACCATTGCTAAAAGGCTGTTTTACCTCTAGTGGTCCATGAAGAATGCGGATGGGCCGGACAACAACAGAGGATCACAGCACCATTCCTTACCCACAAGGTGGGGACCTGCACATACTGTTGTTTCCAGTTGGCACTCAGCCTATCATTAGGCTAAGCAACCTGCAGTACACACTGTGTAATTACACTGCCATGGCAGTATGCACCCAGCCATTACAAGATAATTTCACTGTAGTTACCAGGATCCCAGAGGCTTCAGTGTATGGATGTTAGCCCCAGGGCTGCCACTTGCCAAACCAAATGCCACTATGGCAGGGCAGAGTTGCCGCCTAACTAATTGCATCCTTAAAAAAAAAGTTAACATCCCCCACCCCAAGAAGGACCAGAAGTGAAAGCAGGAGGCAAAAGCCAATGGCAGGGATAAAATGCCAAGCAAGAAAGCAGAAAGGTAGTCTTCGTGTTTGAGGGACTCCACAGATCTGGATTCCCATCTTCTGCCAGAAACTTCCTTCATGTCAGAGCCTATCCAGTACCATGGTATAGATCCTGGGGAGCAGAATGTGAAGAGATGCCTGTATTGAGGATACTGTATCCCCAAAGGAGGTGGAAGAAGCCAGTTTTTTTGCTTATCTTCTTGTTGACAAATGATCAAATGAGTTGTTGGAGGAATCCAGTTATATTCCCTATGCTGTAGTAATGACAGGCTGCTGGGTTGGAGGATCTTAATATTATTTCAGCAAGACCAATCTCTATGAATGGGAAAGCATTTACTCAATCCTCTCTACTTTTTTCTGCCTTTGCCTGCTCCACTAAGATCAATTGATGCTTCTTGTGGGAAGTATCACCTCCTGCAAAAGCAGAAAGTGATGTTTCTGTTGTGGACTTGGCCTGAGCCATAATCAGCTGCAAAATGGGTTGGTCCTGAGTTCAGATCCAACCTTGGAGAACAGCGGGAAGCCCCCACTGCCACAGCATTGTCATAGATATGGATGCCATGCAGTAATTCTAACCTAAGGTATCTTCTTCTTTCAACGGTCTTTTCAGGCACATCGAATAACAATAATATGAGAGTGAGAGAGTACATCAATGCCAGCTCTCCATTGGTGATGCTGGCTCCTCCAGCAGCTATCCATTCTCTTACTTGTATAAATGGCCACCTTGCTCCCAGCCGTATTAAACCTTACTAACCCAAGATCAGCTAGGGTCTTCTTTTCTACTCCTCTTTAGGATGGCAAATAAAAACATGACAAGTTTTTCAGAAAGTATCAAGAGTTGAAGCAGTATTTAAGACTTGGAAAAAAGGTCTTCTCTCAATGGATGACATTTCGTGGATGTCATCTCAGGCTGATACACAGCTGTTCAGCACAAAATGGCTTTCCAAAGTACCTAAACCTGACCCCACCAGTGTCTATGTGTGTACTTTTCGAATGGCTTTGGGAGACCTCAAAATTGTCAAGATCGGCAATAGATGTTATTCTTGTCTCCCGCTAAATCTAGAGTGCCACCTGCAAAGATTCTTAAGTACAGAACATTTACACTCCCAGACAAGAGTGATGTGCCACCTATTAGACTGAAGAGCTGTCATTTGCCAACTGCTAGGATTTTCTTAACTAGAAATAGGCACTGCAGAGAAGCACCAAGTTCCAGCAAAAAAGAGCTCTGGCATCAACCTTCATTGTTTCCTTTAAAGAAATTGCTACAGAGACCTTTAAAGTGAAATCAATAATGATTCAAGTTCCCATCTCCCCTTGCCAGCTCTGAGCAAATCACAGATTCACTGACGTTGACGTGTCTGTTATTATTATTATCTTGTCTAAACAAAGAAAATAGTAATAACTTCCAAAATGCATCCAGAACTTGTAATCAGTAGGTCTCCAAGTACTTTTCAAAAAGGACAGTAATTATCTCAGTTTTATGGGTGATTATCTGCATTTTAATGGTGGAATAACTACAGCACAGGAAGAGGAATTAACTTGCTCAGCTGGGCAATGAAATACCAAGGAAGAGAGCCAGATACCCTGAATTCCCATCAAATGCCCTCCAGATAACACTTTTGTTAATATAATCAATTAGAAACATTACATATCACCCATCTTCAACCAATTTCACAAACGGCGAAGAGGCATCACCAGCATCAAACCGCAATGTTCATCTCGGTATCCCATTGCACCACCTGCTTTGATCATCTTTACTCTGTGCCTATAATTCATATAATTAATAGTGCCCATTCTAAGAGGAGTGAGATAATTGACTTATGTAGCAATCACTTCAGAAATAATATTATGGGAAATAGGTCTGCATTCTAAATATACACCTACCACTAAACAAGCTAGGCCAAATACCAGCTCCATTTGAAATGATGTGAGCACCAAGGCCAGAATAATTCAACTGCTTGGGCATTTGTCCTGTGTCCACACACCTCACGCACCACTCTGCTGCACCTCTCCCAGCCCTCCCACACCTCCTTTCCAACAACCGATCACCCACACCATCACCACAGCCAGACCCCACGTGTACCTTCACAACTTCTCAGTCAAAATCCAGAAACTTGAGAAGTTTTCTCTGTACCCTTGAAGACGTAGACCTTCTGTGGCTTGGTCAAACAATCCTGGCTAAAATAAGAGAATGCTGCTGAAAAACAGTAAAAAAACCAACAACTGACAATAAAAGACCACAGCTAAAATATAACTACTTCTGCTTAATTTCTAGATTATCAGATCAATGTCAAATATGTAGGTGGTGCCTTCACAGAAAGCCATTAATATAGTTTGCTTTACATCCTGTAATACATAGTAGCAAAGTCAAAATAAGTCAGCTAGCCCATCAACTGTCCTCTATCTGGCTGAAAAAAAATATAAAAATCCATGTCCCAACATGTCTCATGCAGTTGGCAACAAGGCAGCCATGACAAACTCACTGTCTGCCATAGAATTCATCACAAGGGAAGACCTACTAGCTCTGAGCAAGCAATACCTCAGTCACCAAAATGTTGAAAACTACCAAAGCAATGCCAAAGCTCTTGAGCTGTCACAACAGAACCCAAGGGGGAAGCACAAGGAGCCTCACAGGTTACTACAATCATCTGTTGGCTTATAGAAGTTTTTAACATGTTAAAGTGGATTCCTTGGTGCACTCATGTTATTTCAGCAGCTGTCCTGAAACTACATTTTAGACCAACGTTAAACAAAGAAAAAAAGAAAAGACATTAAAATCAGGCTGATTCTGTGTGAAGCATTAGTATCAACAGCTGACACAAAAGACAGAGCTGGAGGGGAAAAAAAGGTGTGGAGCTAGTGCTAGTCTCTCCTGAGATATGAGAAGGTGCAAGAGCTAAACAAAGTCCCCAGACCTCACATGTTCCCCTGCCTAGAAAGCCCACAAGCTTCATCATGAGTAGCATATCAGTAGCAAAATGCAGAATCAGGAGCATTTTCGATGGTTTTAGCCTCCCTAACATTCCTCCTGCACTGCTTTGATTTGACTGTATTGATCATCTTTGCTCAGAGGAGATAAAGCTGCTTTCCACAGAGAAATGCAAAGCAAAAGGATTAGACAGAAAGGACTGTAATTAACAAACCCAGATTTTTTTTCTACTAGCAAATACAATTCAGTTCTGCAAGTTACTGTCTATACCCTTGGCCCCCAAAGCACTTCTGATTTGCCACCCAGCATTAGTTTCAAAGCCAGTAAACAAGGACTTTCTCGCATAATCATTACACTTGACATTTTTATCATGTGAATATTAATCTCTAAAATGAAGGCTCAGTTATGAGTGTGCTTATGTGTTTGATTTCATACATTCATGTCATTTGACACATACAGGCAGAGTAGTATGTGGCTGAAATCTCCAGATTAACTTTTGGGAGTACGTAGCAAGCCTGTATTGGCAAGATCCAAACCTAAGCACAAGGAACTTGCCTATTAGAGTGTTGCTGCTCACAGCACAGTGCAGGCTATGGCACAGCAACAAAGAGCCATTAATTAGACAGTAACGATCCCATGGGTTTAGCTCCATTCCTCTATACATCACATGTTCTTAACTGTCAAATTCAGGGATAATTATTTCCACCCAACCCCCTTTGTCTTTTGGGTACGATAGCTCATGGGCAGCCGCTGATGGCAGCTTATAAATATCTCTGCTGGTAAGTATGGCTCTCCTGAGGTGATGTTTCGGAAGAGCAGTTTCCAAGACAGAACTAGAGACCACGTTCACAACATGTCACAGACACAGCTTTCGATGCTACTTTTTTCCTTCCCAAAAGCCTCTCTGTCAATCCCTCAGGTTGGTACAGAAACTCAGAAGACAGCCTTGCAAGGTGCCAAGCAACTTTTGTCTCAGTGAAGGTAGCAGGAGTTTAAAGTGCTTAAAATTGAGCCCTTGCAATAAATGATTGACACAATAAAGGCAGTGATTGACCAAGCACACCCTAATATCATCCTTGCACATTCCCATGTAACATTTACAACCACCAAAGAGGGTGTTGCAGTTGGTCACTGCAAGGTAATTTCAGTCGCCTCCACTGTGCTCTGCTTCCTAAGCATTAGGGAATAAACCACCACCAATATAACAAATTAGACAGCAACATACGTTGGGAATTTGCTGCAACTCCAGCCCTCAGTGACTAGCACAGCTTCAAGTGTAAACAAACAAAAGCTGCAATTTGCGCCAACTGTTTACTCTGATTTTAAGTGAGGGTTAGCATTGCCAGTACAAATTATGCCTCCCTTTGTCTTCAAGAAAGCTGGCCATAGACTAGAGGAACGGAGACACATTTTTTGTATTAAATGAGCTGTCTGATTAGATAGATCCCTTTTCACCAGCTTTTACTTCTCCATCAATGACCAGGGATTTTACAGCATTTATTATATTCATTGTCTTCCACCATTACTTAAATATAGATTTAGCCTGTATCCTCACTAGAAGTTAGGGAGATAGAGATTCATCTGCTGGTGCAAATCAGAAGCATAAATGCCAGTGAATGAGTCCAAACTACTGGGCACTTCTTCACCCTTTTAATGTAAGTCATGAAACTACAATTCAAATTTGGGGTCATTAAAGCAGAGTGCTTATGATTTTCTAGGCCATATAAAACCTAAGTATTCCTGATGAGACTCCAGCCCTCAAACAATTGTCAGCATAGATGGACTAGTGAACAGTGAAAATAAACTGTTACCAGCTTTGCTTACCCTGATAATAACTTCTTTATTGGATGTTGCTTGGCACAAGGGCTTGCACAGAGAGTGGGTTTGGAAGTCACAGGTGAGGGCATGAAAATCCCAATCAACTGAGAATCTGAAGCTTTCCTATTACCATCTTTCTCATGTTTCTCTTCCAGTTGCCCCATCTGGAACTCTTGCTTGTTTTTACCATCTGACATTTCAACAGCCTAAAACCAAGCAAAACAACCCCTTTAAACAACCAAAATGTTTGATCAGATCTTTTATATAAATGAAATGCTAGTGTATGCCAGGCATCTGAACTTGGTAAAAATAAATGAGTGCTTCAAACCCACTATTGTTCTCAAGGTCTCTGACCTTCAAAACATCATTCTATTCTATTTGTAAACAACACAGACATGACAGAACATGTGAATACCACTTCACCCTTTGGTAGCAGCATCTATCCCAAGACCTCAAATTGTTCTGCAAATATTAGCTAAGACTCTCATGCCTCTAAAGAACTCCTACTCTTCTACAAATATTAGCTGAATCTCACCCCACACCACTCAGCTCATAGGAGGTTAGTGGTATTCTACAAGTTCAGAAAGGTTGAACGCTCCAACTAAGGTTATTCAAAAGTTCTGTAAAAGACTCAGGCAACAGAAATATGAGTTCATAAGACTTAAGTATGCCTGGACCTATGGAAGGTTGTCCAGATTATCATCCAAAACTTCGTTCCACTTTTGACAACTCTGGTAACACCAGACCCAAATCTAAACCAATCCAGATCTAATTTATGCAAGAGAAAGAAACCAGGAAAACTAAACTCACCTTCTTTCCCCTGCCTTTTTAAGTCTCAGAGTCATTTATCCTTTTGTGCACAAACCTTTGTGCAAACCAAGGGGTAGGAGGCCTCAACTTGCATTTAGCAAGGAAGAAAAAGCGGCACAGGGCCTGAGAGCAGCACATCGCATGGTCAAACCGAGTGGTGATGAAGGTTAGTTGAACTCACCCAGGTTTCAGGCTGACAGCAGTTTAACACCACTGCACTGATACAGCTGGACCAGTTGCTACCCACTGATGTACGAACACAAAGATAAGGCCATGGTAACTTTTACATGGTAAACAGCCTAAACTTCCTAGGAGGGCTTGTTGGAGGCAATTCATTTCCAAGGCACAGAAAACGTGCTTGGCTTTGGCTCGCGTCTCTCTTTTGCATCTTTTATAAAACTGGTCACAGACGTTTATTTAATGAAAGTTTTCAACACATCTTGTCAAAGGGCATCACTCCAAGAACTGGCCAAAACTGCAGTTTACATTGTTTTTGATTCCCTCTTGGTTATACTTCCATCAGAGGGGAGGAACACCATTCCTCTGTGCCTTTAGGTCACCCAGACTTCCCAAGTGGACCATCTCCTTCAGGATTACCACAAGAAATAAGTCTCACAAAGCTGGAAGCTCAGATTCAGCTTGTGGCTGAATTGAAATACAAAGCAAAGTTCCCAAGTATGCTTTTCTTGACTGTAAATGACAGTTTATTTCTATTAGGGAATCAGTTAAGAAGAATATCTTCCTAAAGGAGTGATAGCACTCTATATTAACATAAAATTGTACCCTGTCTAAGATGATAAATACAATGTCTAGTCTGTAATTACAGATAATGCATGAGGGGGGGGTTTCCCCCTGAATTTTATCTTCTATATTTTATGTAGTCTTCAATCTGCATTGAACCTAAACCGAAAGAGCTGAGTGATGTTGACACAGGAGAAAGCAACAATGATAGCAGTCAGCATGAGGTTAAAGTTCTCCACGTGACTACTTTATTGTTGAATAGAAGGGGCCAGTCCGCACGGGTGTTTGCTTTCGGCCTTTCTGGAATGCATTGCTGACTCGGAGTGCACTGTGACCATTACACAACACTGATAATGAGTATTCCCAGAGCCTTCCAAGCACTGCAAGAGCAAAAAGAGAAGGTAAATGGACAATTTCATGACAGCCTACAGGTACTATCTGGTTCCCTCAGCAGGAAAAAGTATTTGTTATTACAGTGCACTTAAAGCCACAGGTAAAATGCAGAACAAAAAGTGAGAGCTAGAAGCCTACGCCAGCCAGACAAATTCAGAAGGAAACCAAAACCTGCAGCATTAACTTGGAGTTGGGTGGAAAGGTCCAACAGAAGTGACATGATGGATTGCTTCACTGAATGTCTGCAGCTCAAGAGTGGGTAATTTTCTGGAGGTACCCTTTGGTGGAAGGGTAACCACGCAGATTTTGGCGGTGTGACTTACCAAGTTGATCAGACTGGAAGAGCCAATCTCAGTCTTTGATACAGTCATCTAAAGTGAGGAATTAAAAAAAAAACAAGAGAGGGCTGAAGCCCACTTTCCTTATTCTGTGACTTAAATTGCTAGAAGGAAGAGAGAGCTCTTCAATCAATAGAAGTGATTTTTCAATCAGCAGAACTTACGCACAGGCCAAAAGGGTTGAGAAATACTTCTGTTCTTCCTAAGAAGCCTGCAGAACCATCCTCAGAATGGCATCCAGTTTTCCTCTTCCAAGAGGTCTACAGGAGGTCATGCTCTCAGGCTGGTAGCCTGCTCACTTCTCAGGTACTTTGGCCTTGCTTCTTAGCTATTATATGTCCTGCTCCCATCCCCTCACCAGCTCTCTCCTGAACCCAGGTGTGCAGTTAAACACAGTGTACCCTTGAACATGCTTACCAACTTTCATGCTCTCCAAAGGCTTGAAATACTACTGAAGTAATACAGTGGGGCAGAGCCTCACAATCCTGGAGAGTTTCCTTTTCTCCAGAAATAAGTGAGGAAAGTGAATCTGCCTCCTCCCTTAATAGGCTTCTCTAAATCATGATTCCTTGGCTAAAGAGCTGCTCTCAAACCTCCTCTTAGCCAGTATGATGGAAAGTCTGCATCTCCTCATGCTGCCCTACTGCAGATGGTGTGGAGAGGTACTCAGCTGGAATTGTACTAACAAAAGGCATAGGAAGAGGGACAGACAGACAACCTAGTTGCTGTATCACTCCCCCCTCGCTACATGGAGCCCTGAAGACTCCCTGAGCTGAACTGGCTTTGCGGGCTCCAGACTTGCTGGGCAAGTCCCCAGCCCTCCTATCCACACAGGTTGCAATCAGCACTGCCAAGAGGCCCCAATACTGTGGGCAACTTCCTGTTCTGCAGGATACTGCATAAATGTAAGCTAAGACACTCCCTGTCCTGAAACGCTTTATGTTTAAGAAAAAAGAAAAACAAAAGATAATAAAGGGGTGGCCTTAATGAGTGCACGCAGTTAATCCAAGAACCTGGGCTTTTGTTGCAGAGCAATGCAAGGTTTACCACTGATGCTGCTGTTGATATTTCTAATAGACCAGTGGAGTCACAACACACCTGGTGTGTGTGGTGCTTCCCACAGGCTGTGCGTGCATCGTGGAGTGCTTGGAGCTAGGCAACCTTGTCTTTGATGTTGGATGTCAGGATGAACAGAGGATGAATCTGTCTTCGAAGCGGTGTCTTCATACCTATCAATGTATGCCACACCACAGACTTCTTATGAAGCAAGAGCAGTTAAACAGTGTCCTTGTCCTTGCTTTCCTGCTGCCCTATCCCTTCATCCATCCATAAGGAGGTCACATCCCCTCTAACAACTTCTTCACTTTGGAGATTGGTTCTGCTCATTTCAAAGGAGCTGCCAGTGTTGCGTTCTTTTCATAGAACCCCAGGGAACTTCTAACCTCAAAATTAAGCAAAACAAAGTCCTTTGAATATTTTCCAATTAACCTGAGATTGACACTAACATTTTTCTCTTGGTGTTCCCACTATTTGAACAATTGGATTTCTCCTCTGTGCACCAGTTGCCTGGCCTTTTGCAGCATCAAAGATCTAAGTAATTCCTTTCCCAAAAATCACTCTGGTTTTAAAACACAGAGACCCTTTTCTGCTAAGTTGACTTCTACATTTCTCTTCTAGATTGTGTCATTTAGCAGTAGAGATCAGAGAAGCCTTGCAGCAGCACAAATCCAGGGAAGATATCAAAGAAGAGACAGCGTGGCAGGTTTCTCATACACTAGAACGAGGGTGAGTTAACACTGCGCAAAGCCTTCAGGGTTGCATTCTGCTCCCAGTCTCACAGCATAAATACCCAGAGAAATGCCTTGCTGTCATGACAGAGGGTTAGTTCTGAACGTCCAGAGCCAGCAGAGAGCATAATTGCAACGCCATAAAAAATGTCAACATTTGTAATTCAGGCAAGAGGCTGGAGGTAGCAGGCGCAGTCCCAGTCTGGTGCTTGCAGAAGCACGCCGGCCTTCGAGAGCCTGCAGGCACCATGGCCCATTAGCCAAACTTCATTTGAGCTGATGGCAACGCTGGAACACACGAACCCTCGCACTCGGCTAAAAAGGCAGTTCTGCCAGCAAAGTCGCAACCCGGAACAAAGGGAGGAGAAGGCTCCCAACACATGGTAAAATAGCAGCACTCCCTGCAGATGCAGAGACCACACAGCACCCAGGGAACAGCCAGCACATTAGAGATGGCGTGTTTATACCATTTATCGCCCACTGTTGCTTAGGTAAGGCACATCTAAAAGCTACTGGGCGGATTGCCAGCGTGTCCCAACTGCCGAGGTGGGGAGTTTCTGAGCACTTTCTGTCCATTAGCTTGCAAAAGTCCCTCTGAAGGAGGTAAAATATTGTCACTCACTTTACAGATAGGAGAAGTGAGGCACAGAGGGCCAAGTATCCCAGTTCTCCCTCCCTTCTTTCTAAACCATAAACAACAACAATCCTTCCCCCAGTTACTGGAGCCAAAAGGCTCCTTCAGAAAAAGGGAAGCTGCCTTTTGCCTGGAACAGAGTAGCCAAGAGTAACTAGAGGTAGAAGCCTGAAGCCTATGCAGTGCCTGACATGGTTTCGCCCTGTGATCTTTTCCTCCAGCACATCTCTGGGGTCCTTGCTTGTACTCAGGAAAACATGCCGTGCTCTGTTTGCTCAAGAAGTTCACCTTCAATAAATAATCCCAACAAAGGGAGTCAGTGCTGGCACAGTTGCACGGGTTGCTGCAGGGAGAGTCTGCAGCAATGTCAAACTCACCTTTACTGGTGGCTGCTGCCACTTGCTGGGAAGGAATCCAGCCCCCAAAGGGGACCACTTAGGAATATCAAGAGCCAAGAGTAATTTCACCCCCATTAGTTAATATCAAATATAAAGGACACTTTCCAGCACACAGCAAGCAGTCATTGCCTCCTTGAAAGACAGTTGAGAAAGGTCTGGATTTTAAGATCCATAAATGATAAAACAGAAGTATATTGAAAGATTTTTTTTTTTCCTTTTGCAGGATAATATTGCTCAGTAAGCATCAGTAGCACTCAGGTTACTGCCTGGGAAAGTCCTAGGTCAGAAGCAAATTGTTGACCTGATCTGGAGAGCCAGCAGTGAGCCCCATGGGCAGTACTGTTCAAGATGTTGGGCAAAATGGCCAGCAGCATCCTTTCTGTTTTTAATAAAATGAAGTGACATTCATTCTCCCAATCCTGGAAAAACAGATTAAAAAAAAAAAAAGGGTGACAGGTCATTCTGGAGGAAGAGCAGGATCCCAGGATTAAACAATAAAGACATGTCAAAGTGCAGCTGAAAATCCCAAATGTAGTTAAGCAGACTCACGTTATGAAGCAGGACTATGCAGCTTTGAAACCCAGTTCCGTTGGGCACTTGGGGTCTTCTTGCAGCCCAGAGCAGGCTTTCAGAGCAGCAGAGCATTGGGTCAATGTACCAGCCTGAAGCTGGTCCAGAGAATGCTGTTTAGTCTACAGGTGCACTACAACAGGCTCCAGCAGCAAAGGTGGTAATTTGCAACACTGAATTTAAGAAGATGAAGGAAAACATGCATTCAACTCATGGCCCTTGAGAGATGGTTGCAGCATAAAACTTAATAAAGGTAATGAACATCAAGAAGAACAATAGTCAGCTTGTCTAGAAATGCAAATTTCCAGTTTGGCAAGGAGCTAATGGCAAAGATCAGGCTCATCCTTTGACTCCCCAGGCCCTCCAGGGCCAGCAGCTGTGCTGCACCTCTGGAACCAGCCCTGAAACAGCAGAGATCCTGCCTTTCCTTTGGCCAGGTCGAGAGAAAAGCTGGTGGAGGGGATACGTGAGGGTGGTGGATGTTCACAGAGCAGGGACAAGGGACACATATAATTGCTGGCTGACTTCAATTCTTCTATAGATACTCTGCACAGCCCAAACATTCACCTTTCCTTTCTTCTCCATCCTCTCCTCTGCAAAGTCCTTTGTTTCTCTACCTGAAAAACTCAGGAATAAAAGAACTTTCCCCTCTTCCATGAGCCAAATACACCAGTGACAGCAAAGCATACAACAGAAGCTGTTATTGTCTAGAAGAGGAGAAAGAAATTCTTCCTTAAGGTCCACACCACCACCACGCTCCTGCTGCAGTTTCTGAGAGTAAGAATTCCTGGCAAAGCCTGGATCAGAAACCAACTTCACTGCTAAATAAGTGCTAGTAGAAATAGGTAAACAGCCTTGCACTCCGTCATGCTGCCTGAAAGACTAAGCATGCCAACAAAGGCAGCACAGACTCTCAGAGCAGTAAATAACCAAGTAGGCAGAGCAAACAAACATTTGAAACTCCATATGGCAGAAAACCTCTCTTTGGAAGGAGGGGGTGAAAACAGTTTTGTCAGAAAGGAGAAAGTTTTCTCCCCTTTCCTTCTCCCCACTTCCCAGCCCTTCCTTCTCTTGTTTACTTTGTTTCCCTGTTTCCAACCAAGTAAGAGAAAATCTAGTATTTGTGGAACTGGGCTCTTTCTGTTTAACTCCAGCTGTGCCCACAGCCCACATACTGGCTTAGTAAAATTTACCCAGTCTGACAAAGTGGTTTCTCAAGCTTGAAATAAAACCATAGTGATTTTTACACTACTAAAGTGACTGGCCCTTGATGGGACTAGCAATTATCTATGAATTCCAAAGAAAAAGCTTATTGCACGGCACAGCACTGTGTCCAGGGATGTAGGGGCTTTCTGTGCTTTTTGCTGTAGCTCTTCACCTTCTTTTGAAGTATGGCAGCACAGGGAGCTCCACAGCAAAATACAGAAAAAAAAAATTAAAAAAAGATCCTTTAGGAAAACAGCTCAGAGGACTTTTATCTGTCACAAGTGTGAGGTTGGAGGGACCTCGTTGTTAGTCTCAGGTCAAGGAAAAAGCAGCACCCAAAATCAGAGAAAAACTCTTGTCAGGAAGACCAACCATGAGGCTCTTTGGGGAAGGCAGGGTCCTGCTGTGTCCCCACCACAGGGTAGCTGCACCACTTTCTCTGTGGGGAATACCTGCATGTATAGAGCCAGAGATGAAGAGAAAGGCAGTTGTTTTTTTATGTTTGATTTAGGAGGAGTGGCTGCTTAGGGATCTAACATCCAGCTCTTATCAGAGAGGGTCTGGGGCCTGCAACTGTGTTATCTGGTATCAGAAAATCCCCTTGGGCAAGGACTGTAGGAGCAGATGCTGACCTCAGCCAGGCAGCACGAAAACAAACCTCAGCACAAAAGGGCAGGACGCCATGAAATAAGAGTCCTTGGGAAAGAAAACAGGGAGAAACCAAAGCTGAAATCTCGATGCTTCTAGGAGACGTGGAGAGGGATAACTGAACAGGATGAGACATGGCCAGCCCAGGGTTGCACAAGGGCAGGCTGAGGGTCTGAGCAGGGCCAGCAGCCTGGGCCAGCTGGGGAAGGAGCAGCAACACCTCCGCTGCAACCAAGGGCTGCTTCCAGGCCGGCAAGCAAAACCTGTGAGTGCCAGCCACGCTGCTGCTTTCTGTTTGTCTGCTCTCTGAGGTCTGGCAGACAGACTCGCCCTTCGATGTCCGCCTGGTCAGTGCCCAGCAGAGCACCAAGGGCCTCTCAGTCCTACTTGAAGGGAGAGAACAAACCTTTGCCCGGGAGGGCAGGGGTGAGGCAGACACGGGGAAGGTAGGTGGCAAGCCCGTCTCGCTTTCATGTCTTTTCAGACTGAACATTTTGGAAGGAAAGTTTGCCTCGGACTGAGCCTCTGTCTGGGATTAATTCAGCTCAAATTTGTAGTCACCGCAGGCAGCAGGGAAGCTGCAATAGCTATTAGAGGACAAGCCAAAGAAGTAAAAGCAAGCAAGGACAAAAAGTAGCCCTTACCCTTCCCTAAAAACAGAAAGGAGGCACAGGGATCCAAATTAAAAAGCAACTACTAGTCACCAGTACTAGCAAGTCACTGCGGGCTGGCCAGCAGCGGGACGGCCGCCCCAGCCAGGGCCTGTCTGCCAGCAAAGGCTCTGGCGCAGCAAGCGTGGCACACCCTCCTCAGGCCTTCGAGCCCCAGCCCAGCGGCCCAGAGCCGACTGGGAAGGCCAGCAGAGCTGGGAGCGGCCATGGAACTGCAGGGATGGAGAGAAGCAGCCAGCTTGCCACCTCCTGCAATTGCTGCAGGCCGGGTGTCTCCGGGATGTTCGTGCCGGTCTTTGACTGGGGGACACGAGTGGCCAAGACACCCAGAAAGAGCAAACTGCAAAAGGAAATGAGGCCATTGCATGACAGAGAGAGAAAAAAATAGGCGTGAAAAGTTCAGCACCCAGCAATGTCACCCCAGACGAGTGACAGCCTTTCAGCCCCCGCACACGTAGACACCACTGTCACAGCCTCAGGGCAGTGGCGATTTCCCGCGTGAAGGCTGGAGGTGGTTTCCCATCCGCTCATCTTGGCTCCTTTGGCTTCGTGCAGGCCCCCGGCAGCGCCGGCCCCCTGTGGTCCCTCCCCACATGCCATCGCCTGCTCAGACAGGAGGTGGCAGCAGATGGCCGCCTATAACGCCCAGCCGGGCCCGGGAGCATCTCCCGGAGACACCCTGGTACCCGCGGGAGAAACCCTCCAAACTCCCAGGGACGTTGCAAGGCAGGCAGGAGGTGCTTCCCGAGAGCATTTCCCCATTCCTTCTCCCCATCCCTGCTCCTCTGGCTCTGCGGCCCCCATCCAATTTCAGACATGCCACACCCTGGAAGTGCTTTGCCACAAATTGAGATGTTTTAAAAACAGCCTGTATTGAGAAAACAGATGGAAGCAGCTAGGAAGCTCTGATTATTATTGATTAATGCAGGATTATGGTTAGCAACAGGAGATATTGGGAGCAGCAGAAATTAAGGCAGGTAATACCAGTGGAAGGAGGAGGGAAAGAAATCAGAAAACAAACAAACCACAAAGCAAAATAACAAGAAAGGATGAGAAGTGCGCTGCCCAGGTTCCCTCCTGCTTTCAACAATCAGGAATCATGGTCAGATATTATCAGGATCCACAAATGTTTGTCTCCTACACCACTGGTCAGCCTTCACCAGAATAAAAGTTTTTCTGAAGTTTAGGGGAAAAAAAAAAGAGTAGCTGGAATTATTTTCCAACATTTTGAAATTTCCATTTCCATCTGCCAATTTAGGAAATAGCAATGGGCAATCAGACCAGTCCAGCTGAAACAGGGTGTCCCACATATCTGTTCCCTCTGGATCCCTAGGGCTCCCTTCCTCAGACCTCTAGAGCCTGAAAAACAGCTGGATTTTAAAGTTCCTACAAGTCATCTGTCCAGAACTGCAAAGGAGATTTCAGGGTTTGGTATTAGTGTGTTGAAACAATGACACAAAACAGCATGGACACCAGTACAAGGAATGGACTAGGACACCCTGTTGGCCAGCCACCAGCTTGGCCCTTACCTTTCATCCCATCTCCACCGTCTGGTGCCTGGGTCACTCCAGCCTTTGTCCCCATTCAGGTGCTTGTTTCACACAGCCATCCTCCAGGCAATGCAACACTGGCACCTCTAGCCCTAAGTGAAATGTGGTCTTTCAGATAAAGGATCTGTGATGGTTGAAGTTGTTCCTTCAACCATGCGTTTTTGTGTGTGTGTGTGTGTGTGCTGGACCTTACCTCTCTTGCATGGTATCTGCCCTTACAACACAAGAGGTCCACACACAGCTGCCAGAAGTGTCACCAGACAGAAACCAGCAAGCATCTCTCATATCCTCTTCACAGAAAAAACAGGCCCGCTTGCTAAGAGAAACCCCTGGGAAACATAATGGATCATAGAAAGCAGTACTGAACCGGAGCTCAAATAGTCATCAACACCATCGTCGGTGTCCTAAGACATGATCACCTCCACTTATACAATTCCTGCTCTGGGTTATTTTGGGAGTTGGGTTTGGGCCTTGCTTTTTTGGGAGGGTGAGGCAGAAGGGAGCGTGTGTGTTTGTTTTGTTTAGGGATTTTTTTTGCTCCCATCTCCAGGAAGGAAAATTGTATAACCTCGTTCAGAAATCCATTAAAGATTGACTCCTCTTACCCTCAGAAAATACTGTCTCATTTCTAGGCTTGATCACATTTTCTGTTTCAAGGTAAGTCCAAGACTTTTAGCCCTATCCACAGGCAACATGAATGTTTTCTCTTTGCAGTATCTGTTTATGTGTTTGAAGACTATTCACAGTTCGCCGTCTCTTCACCTGCAGAAGAATCCTTCAGGTAGAGACAACTTGATGTAACAGCAACTGACATCTGTTCAAATTTATTTACTTTCTTAGACCATTTCAAATATAAATAAGAGGAAGCAGAGGGACAAATCTTGAACCCAGTAGATCTTTAGTAGTAATGGAAGTCATATAGTCCAAAAGTGTGGTTTATCTTGTTTTCTTTTTTTTAAAAACCAGATGTACAATCTGTTTACTGAAGATTGTATCAGAGTGGAGGATGTAGACTTGCTTGCTTTACAGGTTACTATGGAGACATCCTTCCTTTCATTATTCTGTAAACAGACCATGTTATACAGAAGTGAGAAGTTCTTATTTTTGGTCATTTAAGAATTGCCTGTGATTAGAGTATTTCATGTGCCATGAAACGGTAAACATCTCTGCTGAACTGGTTTGTTTTATCCCAAGTTTGGCCAAGGGGAACTCAGCTGGCCAAGAGGTGAAGGTCAAAGATACACATTTTATAGCCTTATAGTTCTTCTTTTGAAGTCCTGTCAGAGAACTGATGGCTTCTTTTGCTGCTGAGTTCCCAAAAACTTTGATATCTATCCCCAGAATAACACAGGCAAATCCCATTAGGCATGAATAATCACGTCCCCTTTCTCCTCAAGTATGTTTCTAAGGAACTGTAGATTACTTTGTCCAGTGTCAGAGTAGGAGAAATAATATTTGACTAAAATATTTGATATCAGTAGCACTGCTCGTTGATTCCCAATGGCCGATGGGTCATGACTACTATATATTTTTTTTTAGTTCGTTACAAGTAACTGACAGTCCTTTTCTGTACTCAAAACCATGGCAACACCATTATCTGTGATCTACATGTCTCTAAAAGTATACCTCTAACTTTCCCCTTTTTATTCCACCAGCACTCTCCAAATGCCCAAGGTGCAACACCTGTTATCTTGGCCCTTAATACTGCTTCCTCTGTATCAGCTTCTTTAAAGTTCACTACAGTTTGCAGAAACTACAAGAATTTTCATCTATTTCTATTGCTTATACTACAGTTTTCTATCTTTCTTTAGAAATAGGACAGTCAATGCTGCAATGACGGGTAAGGATACAAACCAAGTGAGAAACAGGTAGAAAAAGATGAGCAAGGCTTATGCAGAAGCAGAAACATAACCCACTGTGAACCCTCTGTCAGGAAACTCTGACTTGAGTCAACCAAAATTCAAGTCATAAACCACATATGCAGCATACCTGTTTGACAACCTCCTCTTGGAAATATGACCATAAACTGCTTTCACATAACCAGGGGTCACTCCAGGCAAAGGCACACAAAGCCCAAGCAGTTTTGGTCATCAGAAGTGCTAAGACCACCAAGCTGACCAGCAGTGACAGGAGGTCTCCATCAGACACCACAAGGACACTATATCTCTGCAAACCAGACCTCTCACTTTTCAAGGCAGGGATAACATTTAGGACAGGGATCTAAGTCATCTGAAATGAACTCTGCCAGAACGAATCCACAAGCATTTGAAGGCTGGGAGCTGTAGGTAGTTCCACAGCACACAGTGGTATCAGCACCAACAAAACCTTGTGCAGAACCTCACAGGCCTTGTCTGTCCTTGTCACAGGGAACCAAAGCACAGGAACAGAGAGGAGTGCAGCACAGCTTAAGGTCTCTGGCGATGGATGATGGAACCTGAGAATATAGGTAAAAAACAATGAAAAAGCCTCCTCAAAAAAGAATCCTCCCTTCTTTCTTTTCCAGATGCAGAGAGTTTCTGCTCAGTTATTTACTTTGCAAAACCACAGTTATTCCAATGCTTTTTTTTTTTTCTTACATGGAAATATGGATGATTACCAGAAAAACAAATAATTGGGATGGAGCCTAGTTGGATATCACTGAGGCAACTAAGTGAGTATGCCTTGTGGAGGAGGAGAAGAGAGAGTTACACAGTTCGGAACTGTCTGTTGTCACATTTAGGATAAACATGACATGCAAGAGCTGCTTGTCCTCCTGCTACCGAGGACAAACTAACCACTCACAGTCAGGAAAAAAAATGACATCCAGGTTTTCTCCTGAAAGAATCTGACTTAGGAATACCCCTTTTCTACCCATATTCACATAAGCATGTAAACACACATGCTTATCTTAGATTCCATCATATTTTTTCAGAATTTAAACCTGTGCTAAAATACTTTCTTGAACTGTATTTTTATCTTCCTGGATTAAATTTGGATTAGTCACCTCCTGGGGGAGATGAGATGTCTCTTAGTCTTCTCAATTGTCACGGTGAAGATTACCCTCATTTTCACTAGCCACAGTAAGCAAACATAGCAGTAGCCTAAAGGTCAGAAATAAGACCCTTCTAAGTCAATCCTCACATTTCTAATTGAAGTAAAGACAACAGATAGATGAGGTTGGGTTGAGGCTGGGATGAGTACACCGATTTTCTGTCTCCATGTAAAGTACAGAGTTTTCTCCATGTGAGCACACATTAAATATTCTGGCCATCTGGAACTGAGGAAGGTCCAAAGTCTACCTCATCTGCTCTTTGGTCCAGGCCTTTCTGCTATCTACAGACATTCTCTGAGAAAAAGCTTCATTAGCCAACAGTTTTTTTCCTATTTTCCTCACAAATCTGCCTGTAGCTGTCCCCTTATAAGATTGCCACTGCATTATGGGTCAGAACACTAAAATATTCACAGAGTAATATTGCAGATCTGAGAACCAATGACAGAGCCAGAATCCAAGCTAGATAATACACTCTTTCCTATGTCTTAGCTCTACCAAGTAGTATAGATAAGTGCAATAAAGAAACATATATACCCAACAGGCATATTATTCTTATTTAAACATAATACTGACAGGAAGCAGCTTGGGATGCTTCAGTCACTCATAGCTTCAGCCATACAGGGCTGAATCTCCTAGGATGGAAAAGTAGCCTTTGATCTGCTGCCACCTTTCCCTCCTACATCTCAGGACCTGAGGCTGTAGTAATCACACTCCTGAGCTACTGACACTACTGTCTCCAGCTCTTCATGAAAGCCAAACACAGGCCTAGGTTGAAATAACTTCCACTCATAAGAAATTGCCAGAGGAGCGTCTAAGATAAAGCAGGTGTTAAGATCAAGTGCATTCAATAACTTTTACTTCAGACCTTAGCCCACAATCTTAACTCTGGGATTCTTCACACACAAAGGCTCAGGGCACCAAAGACAAATGAGCAGTCTTGCAAGTAAGAAATAACAAGAGTGTGCACAAGTAGAACACACGCTCGTGGTGCTCACGGTGAGATTGACCAAGGAGAGCTATGAATAAGCCAGCACTGCGAGCTCGTGACTCGGATGTCCATGTCCCTGCTGAGCCTCAGCAGTAGATTTCTTGTCTCAAACAGATTTCTCCTCAGATCCAACTTGTATCTTTTTCACTAAGGCCGGAGCTCTGAGTGCCTCAGGGAAGAAGAGCCGAAGCTATCCATCAGAGCCAACAGTGAGAAAACACTCTGAATTATTCATAACACTCAAATAGCAAAATTAAAATTAAACTACCTTACAGGACAATGGGAGATATGCTAACACTGAAGAAATTCCAGGGCTACTTTTATGCGCTGTACAATGAGCTAAAGCTGGAATGAAACACTTCCTAGTGAAAAGGCTCGCCTGTTTGTTTTCTCTGTGGATGGATATATTTCTTGTTTTGCCTACATTTATATCAAGTCTTTACATAACTGTCGGCTTCATACCCGAGGCTATCTTCCTGAATCAAAATCTCTCCCATACTTGTAGCAGAAGAACAGACTGCTTCTAGCTTTTTAACTTGTTAATAATGAACCTGCTCTTGTCTGATTCTCCTTGTCCCCTTCTCCCTGTGCGATACCTGCCTTGGGAAGTACATGGCTTTTGCATCAGTGTTCAAGTCAGTTTTTTGTACTTGCATAGATGGCTGTCAGGGCTAGTTTTTGAGGTACGGTCTTCCTTTGATAGCTCCCAACAAGCTCTGCTAGAGGAGAGCCAGTTCCTGAAATATATTTCTCTTACACTTGTTTTTCAGGGTTCTCCACTCTGCAAGGACTGACAGTGTGGTAATGAGAAGCACTCCAGACTGGATTTAATGCTACCATATGCTAGACAGAATGAGAATCCATACTGCAGGAGAGCAGCCGGTACATTTCTACGTTAACAGAAGCCTGACTGCAAATTGCATTTAGTCTCAACAGCTCAGTTCACTGCACACAGATGCCATGGGGGACTGTAAAGTTAGCAAGATGTGGGGGAGTATGGCTGAATTTTTAAAAAAGAGCCTTGGCTGATCGGATGCCACAGACATTTGGAGCTGATGCCATGGAAGAAAGTTGCTGCTGCATTTGTTCTGCCAGAAATAAATAATAAGAATAATGTCATGAGCTGTTAGTCAAATTACTAACTCTTGCTAGGCTGGTGATTGTCTGCTGATACAAACGGCAGTAGAGGCACAGTCAAATGCTGCTCTTCTAACTTGACAGCCAGCACTTAAATGAAGTCAGAGAAGAGGAATTTACTCTTTCAAAATAGGTCAGCATGAGATGAGATGGGTTTCCAGTCGGAGTGGGCCGTGTCTCCCTGGGCTGGCTGCAAAGTGCACCTCTTAGCTCTTACAACAGACTTCACGCAACTGAAGGTATGATGAGACTAAATGACTTGGGCAGGTTTTTGTCTCAGCTCAGGGATCTGCTCAGAACTTGTAGAGAAAAAGAACTCATCTCTGCTTACTTCTGCATGATCAACAAAATCAACTCAGTGGCCTCTGCCCAGGACTTATGCCACAAAAATACTCAGCTCAGCTCCTCCTAATGGGCCTTTTGATGAGCAGGCTGAACGGGGAGGCCGAGGACTTTTCAGTCTCTGGCCTGAGCCCCAGGAACGCAGATCCAGGACAACATGAAGGTGTCTGGCAATGTTTTGATGAGGTGGTACAGAAGGTTCATAGAATAATAGAGTACTTTGGGTTGGAAGGGACCTTTAAAGGTCATCTAGTCCATCCCCCCTGCAATGAGCAGGGACAGCTTCAACTAGATCAGGTTGCTGAAAGTCCCATCCAACCTGACCTTGAAAGTTCCCGGGTGCATCTACCACCTCACCTTTGGGTTCCACTATCCAAAGCTCCCAGGCCAGCACAACAATGCACAGATAACTTGAGCACTTTTAAATATGAAATGAAACCAGAGGTGCAGAAGTACTGCGTGTAAACAACAGCCCTTGTGCTGCAGGATAAATGCTCTGCTCCATGTGAATAGGGCAAGATCTTTTCCTCCTTCCTCTGCCCTACTCACTGGAAAGCATCACACGGTTCAGCTGCTAAGATCAGTATTGCTAAATGAAGCAGACAATCTCTCAAGGCCCCTTTTCTAGTCTGACATCTCTATGAAACATTCCTACATTCCTGAAGAATAAGGAAAATCTTTCCCTACCCCCACTGTACAGCCAGCCTGCAAAATTCACAGTTACTGAAGGTCACCAAGTCAAACACTGCAGCTGGGTCATTTTATAGCCATTAATAATCCCTGTAGCTTGGAGAATAAAGATAAAAGTGATCTAAATCCTGCTCTCCAGGACATGAGCCAATCTTCACCAGGGTCAGGAAGGAATTGCTCCCACACACACTTCACATAAGGAATTGCACTGTCCGCCAGGTGCATAGGGGAGTTGATTTCTCCCCACTCTCCCCCACCACATGTTACCAGAAACCGCAGAGGCAGACAGGAGTGTGCTCCGTACCACGCTTCGGTAGTTTCACAGATGAGTGACCACCAGCCAGAAGATCCAAGGCTCCAGGTTGCTCAGACATGAAAGCATTTGCATAATTTCCTGAAACCTCATATCAGCGAGGTGGCAATAGCTCCCTTGTGCTGTGAGCTGCCTCATGCAGTTCCAGGAATAAAGCACTATGGCTCAGCAGCCCCCTGTGGCATTGGCTTTACATTTCTGGGCAATAGCTTCATTTCTAGGCAAAAGGCATTTCTCAGACTCTCGCTCTAAAAACATTCCCAGGAATCAAGCACCCAAATGAAGAGAGAGAAAGAGAAGAGCCAGTTTCCCAGGAGGTCTCCCAGTAAAGCCCAAATAACAAAAAAAAAAAAAAAAGAAAAAAAAAAGAAAAAAAGAAAGAAACAAAGAAAGAAAAAAAGAAAAGAAGAGAGAAGAAAAAGATCACAGAGGAGCTTGGGATTTCAAACAGCAAGAAATAACTAAGCATTTTCCATCTCTGCCTATACCACACTGGGCACTACAGACCTGTTGGTAGAGGGCTTCGCATCTAGAGAGCTAGGAGGTTTTCATGAGAAGCAAAGATGGTCTACATCGGGCTATTAAACATCAAGTTTCTCTGTGTAAGGCCTATTTTGCCACCCACAAAGCATCCAAAGTGCATTGGCCACTTGTCTAGGGGTGTTCAAGCTCCCAGCTAGAGCTCAGCTCTCAGTCCCAGACCAAGATACAGCAACTGGAATAACTGGGAGAAGATGGCCAAGTGCCCCAAATTGTTTGAACAGTCAGCAAGAAGCTTTACGTAGGAAGCAAACCCACTCAAGCAGGGATCTGTTGAGTTTGCTGGTAGTGAGCCATGCAGCTGGCTGCCTCTTGGGTGTCTATGCAGCTGAGCAAATCAATTTAGACCTGCATAATAGACATAAGTGGGATCCTATTCCCAACTGGAGCTAGATGCTGCCGTGAAACTTTTCCTGTGTTTTCAGGCATTCATGCTTCATCCCATGAAGGCAGAAAATCCCCATGCTTTTATGCAGTTCTTGGCTTTCATTTTCCACTTTTTTTGTTACATAAATTGGTGGGTTAGGGTTTCCTTCTACTGCTTAGAGTTCTTTGTGAGGTAACTAACTCCTTTTTGCACTCCAACGTGGATGGTTGTGTTGTGCTCTTGCAGCACACCATTTTGTGTGCTAAGGAAGCCAAGGACTACAATGATACAAATGCTAAGGTCATTCAATACTGAGTTTAGTGGTCAACTCTCATCATCAACTCTTTCACTCAGTCACACCTTAATGCTTGATACTCAATCACAGCTATCAGAGCTCCAACAAGGCACCCAGAAATATCACCCTGAGTTATACCAGCATTTCCAAGTGCAAGCCCCTATCATGAATTTCAGAGGCTTGAGGGGAAGGTAAGTGAATTCCTGAAGCTCATAAAAGAATTGCTGCTCCAAGCAAAGCCGTGAAGCTGCAACAGACTCTCAGAGAGAATGCAAGATTGACTGTTTTCTTATGACTATGAGCAGAAAAAAACAGTGCTCTACTAGTGTTGTCTGCAGCACAGAGGCCTCTTTTAGTTTATGCATTATCAGTAAACAAAGAAGCTAAGAAGTCTAATCCTGACATCCATCATGGAGACTCTCTTAGTGATAGGATCCATAATTATTTCCTGCACTGAGCCATGCTTCCTTTTCCCTGTCCCATTCATTAGTCTCACCTGTGTTTTTATCAGTCTTCCTCAGTCTTCTGCACAACACTTTCCTTAAGACCTTCAATCGTTCCTGTAGTTTTGACAGGTCTGGTCTCCTCTCCAGGGAGAGGAGCCAATGAACCTGGATGCTTCCCTGTTCATACCAATACCAGTAGCATAACTCTTGTTTCTGTCAGAATAGGAGCCTAAAGAAGGGCTTCCCTTAAAACTTAGGGAAGATGTGTCTAACATGGTCATAGATTTTGGTAATGCATCTACTAGAAAGATGAGAACTGTATGCAGTTTTTCCAAGCAAGATGTTAAGATACAGATTTTCCACACATTGGGATAAGGCTCTGAAATCTAATTCAAGTACTGTGGTTGAGAATATCTGCCAGGGCTTGGCCACATCTATCTGATTGACACTTAGCATTTCCTAGAGCCTGGCCCTGCAATAACCCCATTCAGCTGAGAGAAATGCCATCAAAGACAGACCTGCTCAGCCTCACCCCTATTCCCATCCCAGCAGAAGAAATATCAGGAGGATTTGTTGGCAGACACTGAACACACTGAAACTGCTTTTTTCCTCTTTTCCATTTTTTCTGAGAGAAGGGATGTATAGTTTGGTGATATACAGCTTCCCGTAGACATGTCATGCAAGGCACCTCCTTAACACCATAGAGACCCCGTAAACTCTTTGTCCTCTAAAGCCCAAGATCCTGCTCTAAAATATGGAACTTGAAGAGAACAATTAAGCTTATTTTTGTTATTAGCAAACAATTTCCAGTCTCATTCTCCAAAACAGCTGAAACACTTTAACTGGAACGTTCCAAAATACAAAGAAAGAAAACAAAAACAAGACCAAAACCAGAGAGAAAAATCAGCTGAAGCAGTTAAACTCTACAATTTGTGAGCTCTGAAAACAATGGTTTCTGGTGGAAAAGCCTCATTGGTGATCCTAATATCTCTACCTGTGATGCATATGCTGTAGAGACTGGCATTGCTCTCTGCTGAATGGCCTGCACAACAGGGAAGAATAAAGGAAAAGTCCTGGCCCCACCAACATTGTTGAATGCAGTTGGCTTGGCTGCAGATACAAGGTTTGACTCAAATGACAGCAATTCTGCTTCTGCCTTGGACAGGGTATTGCAGCTTGTCTACTGCACCGTCATATCACCCCATTTCACACTGCACAGAGAAAAATCACCCTAAAGATAATAGTATGCCAGCCAAGCTTCCTCAGAATGACACAACTTTTTTTTTCAGTAAAATATGACTCAAATATTTCAGTAATTTAGCAAACCACAGTGAAAATAAGTTTTCCCACTGGAAAAAAAAATAAAAAAAAAAAAAAAGGGGATTAACCATTCCAAAAAAGAAAAAAAAAAAAAAAAAAAAACACAGAAAAGAGAAAAAATCCCAGCAGCAAAATATTTCATCATCTCTTTGGATAGAAACAAAAAACAGAGAGAAAAAAAAAAAAAAAAAAGCTATAGTTGCTGCCACAGTAGAAGTCATCTCCCCATAACCCCATTACAAGCAGCATGCAAGAGTCACGCCTCAACTAGTTCTCCTGAGCATTTGTCTAGCCTCTTCACTTGGTCTTTAAAAGTTCTTTGAATTTCTTAGAGACTGAAACTTTCCATATGAGTTGTACTCAAGCTCCAATGGAAAAAAACCACAACCCAAACAAAAAAAAAAAACAACACCAACACTAGGCACCACCTACAAAGCTATTGTGTCATTCAACAAATAAAGACTGTCTGCTTTGAGCTCTTACTGCTTGGTACCTACAGATAGCAACTGTCCTCCCTTTGCTTCCTTCCCTTCACACTCAGACATACTGATGGTTCACAGTTACATAAACTGATGACAAATTAAGAAAAATAAATTGTACCTGGTTAGCCAGCAGAGATCAACTCAGATTGGATCTTTTCCATGACTTAAAGGTGATGTGACTGCTGTGCTTCAACAGGACAGCTCTTGACACCCATTCTGGGTGCTCCTTCAACACCGAGGATACTAGAGGGGGAAAACAAACGAAAAATGCACAATGTAGAAATCATTTCATGTTGTCCTGATTTAGGGACCAAACAGCTCAATCCATAAGAGTTTTTAGTGTAGGTCCCATCTACACCACCAGTAAATCCCTCGCTGTTCAACCTCCCCTTGGTGAGTTCTGTGACTTGGGACTTTGATCTTAGCTTACTGCTGGCTGAGCAGGCTATCAGGTACCACCTCATCTTTCTGGAAGTGCTAGAAACCATTTTCCTGCAGAAAATAGACAATTCCTGCTGCTCTGTGAGTGATTCCCTGGCGCAAGTTCTCCCTTGTTTCTTCTCTGATGTCTAGTAACAGCCAAGAAAATGTTTCAGTCTTTTCCCCTCTTTGGAGCTACTAATATAGTTTCTTTTATTTCTGGCAATCCGTTTCTTTGAAAACTTGCAGGAATGTAATACCTTGGTTGAAGGTTCAAGAGTTGCATGATATGGGACTGGGAATGTGCTCTTTCCTTTCTTCTCCTCATATCAATTGCAAGTGACCCCCCCAAATGCACGCTTTCCAAGGTGCAAGCTGTCTGATCATGCTCCATCTCCAAAGCACCCTGTACCTCTGTACAGAAAATGATGTGTCATCCTAACAAAAAGCATACAACTCATATCTCTCATGTGGGCTAATCTCACCTAGGACATTCCTTCTGGAACAGTCTCTGGCAATACACCAAGACAACAGACATACACTGCCCTTCACTGTGCTGCAGACACATTGCAAGCTCTAGACATAGAAGCAGCTACCTAGAAATTCAATGGACATCTAAGGGTTAATCTGCACTTGTTTGATTGTCAAGCACCTGAGATATGACGACAACACATTGGCACACTGTAATTGCAACGTATTATTAAGTACCTTCAGTCCCCAAAGGCTAAGACACTTTTAAAAAAATAATAAAGCTAATGCACATAATAGCCTGTGTCTTGTTATTTAAGAAAACTCTTCCCGGCATCGGACGTCGACAGTACGTGTAAATGCACTTTCTCCAATAACTGTGCACAAGGAGCAGTTTGATGGAGTGCCAGAAAGCACAATGACTGTTCTACCTTAGCAATGTACAGAAGATGACATGTTCCCTTTAGAACTAATTGCTTTATTCAAAAAAAAAAGCCATTTACTAAATCCTAGCCTGGCCTCTTCCCTTGATGAGCAATTTCAGACTCCACATCGGAGCTTTTGTTTGTTGTTAAAAGACAGGGACAGAAAAGTGTTTTGTTAAGTCATTTTAATTTTCATATTTAATGGAAAAGAGTTCAGAAGGGTATTTTTCATTATATTATTTGAACATTTGTATTATATATTCCACGGGGTCTTCCCTTACATGATTCAAGGCTGACAAGTTCAGGCTGTCAAACACAACCCTTTGCATCAAATAAATTACCCTACACCAAGATTCAGTTATAACTATTGACACAGACCAAGCTGCACATCTGAAAGTCAGAAAATATTTTAAACTTTGTTATTATCCATGTTGTGCATTCTCACATGCATAACATGACAGCACTTTCAGAACTGCTTCCAAAATTCACTGCATTCTTACTGTCAGACTGTTTCCCACCTCCCCACATTAAAAAAAAAAAAAGTCAGGAATTCCTTTTCTTGTGCCTTCAAGAGAGAAAACAGCTGTAATGACTTCACAGACAAATCAATGCCATTTCCAACAGAATTATTTCATTTTTTCCTCCCTACTTCGAAAAATTAAAACAATTTCACAATGAGCCCTAGGGAATGAACTCATGAAAATGCACAGAGCAGACAGCATGAGAAAAAGTCGTTTGTTATATATTTCAGGCGGCACCAAATGGGCCTATCTGCTGCTCTGTGAGCAGTGAGAATAATCATGTATGCATTTGCTGCATCCCATAATCATCATCATCATCACAGAGATGACATTTCATAGGTGAGTTGGGAATCTGCCTTTCCCAAAATTATTTTTTGTTTGGAAGGAGAAATTATTCTAAATAATGTCTGGGGAGGATGGATATAGGAAAGCATAGATTTGAGATTCAGACACTCTAGAGTCATAATCCTATCACCAGCTCTCTAAATAATTCTATTATATCGTTAAGTTAACTCCATATTTGCAAAATGGTAACACATCTGTCTATGGAAGAGTCTCAGGCTACTGGGAATTTCCATGAGATGTTATAAAGTGGTGCATGAGTGTTAACTAGTCAGACTATGTCTGCATGGAGGAACTTCTGTGAGCTTTTAAAAGCTTGGCCAGAGTTGGAGCATGGGAGGATTCTCTTCATTGTTTTGTCCTGGTGAAAGCACTCCAGGATGGAAGTCATGGGCTCTCCATAGAGGCACTGAGGACAGGAAGCATCATGAAGAGTTGTGTTTATTAGGTGCACCTCTGCTTCCCTCAGACAACCCAGGAGGAAAGAGCTCATCTCTTAGGTCAGTCACAAAGGACAGGACAAGAGGAAGGACCAGCTTGAGGCACAGCAGGGCCAATGAACATCCCTTCCCCAAGCCTGTTTCCACCAACTCAATCATGGCTAGCACTGTCAAAGATCCACCAAAGCCCTGTTACCAAGATGCAAATCAAGGGGAGCACTTGGGCAGCTGTTCTGGCTGAACAGGGAGGAAAGGCCACAGATGCCACGGAGCCAGGCAGCCTCAAATACCTACCTACACCCCTTCTCCAACATCCTGGCCCATTGCCAAAAGAAAAATCAGATTGTCTTGCTGGTTCCACATTAGGCCATATTAATTGTTCAGAGCCACATCTCATCACTTTTTTTATTGGGATAGTGCTGAACCTAACCTTGTTCCTTACAGATTCTCCAACTTAGGTGGAAGGAAGAGCAGGACATAGCTGGACCTGTACCAGCTCACTCGTGATAAACTGGATTGTCTTGTAGGAAGTCATGGTCACTTCTAACTGTAAGACCTTAGGTGCATTATTCCACTCATCTCCCTTCTTCTGGTGGTTCTGGAATCTGGATATTGTCTTTAAGGGGACAGAACTCCAAATATCCTTTTAAACTAATTTCATTGGTGTGGCAAGACAGTGGGGCCCTATTTATAAGACAGGTGCTAGAACAGTTTAAAGAAACCTGACTGCCAATGAGACCCTCACCTCTAGAAGAGCTGTACTGTCATATTAGGCTAATAGACAGACTGAGTTAACATCACAGTACTCCTTTGCCCAATATTCCAGTGGGACTTTGGATTTCTAACCTAGACCAGCTTTTCACATCCAAGAGGTTTGTACAGTCTGATTGGACTGGTATGAAACAACTCAGCCCAAACTGGGTTTGGTTGAGTACAACCCTAGTTTGAAAAAGGGTCCTTGGAAGTATGTAGTTCCCAGCATTAAGATTTAGGCACAAGTATCTGCAAAAACATAACCTTCACTGCAATGAAGCACTAAATTAGCCACAAGCCTGCCTTTGCCTGCTTAATGCACACACAGCAGCAATCTTTGCTCCTCTGCTACCTCAATATGTAGCAACTACTTGCAAATGCAAAGCATATTCTCCAGGTGTTCTGTACAGTACACATTGTGCAGAAAACTGCTACCAAACTTCAAGCCAGGACAAATTGCTGGCTGGACAAGAAAGCAACATTTACCCAACAACATGGTGTCACTTATGCATATGTGGGAGGAGGGGAAAATCTTGATTTGTTCTGGCCATAGATGAGGTCACAGCCCGAAATGAATTGATTATGGGTGCACTCAAAGTAACAGCTTGATCCAGTCCCAGCAAAATCTGATGACAAAACCCTGGTGCACAATACCGCATGTGCCAGACGTTCTTCTCAAAGACTTTAGCTCAGGCTTCACTGTGTAGAAGCAATCGGGTCCCCCTCTGTCACTTTATTAGCAGAAGTTCTGATTAGGGATTTAGACCTAATCTCCCTTGGGGTGGGGATTGGGAGGGGAAAGGCAAGATGATGTGTTAGAAATTTTCTTTGTTTACAGAATATTTAGGATATAGAACCAAATTAATTAAGATGAAATTTGCATGAAGATCCTTCAGCCAGGAATTCAGTCCACAGCTTGGTCTTTCTTTCTGCCTATATGGTCTCCACTAGCACAGTGTCTCAACATTTTACAGCCGCACTTTCTAACTACTCTTTGAGGCAGGAAGATGGCTTCTGTCCCCTTTCAACAGATACATCTCTGCAGAATTAACCTAAGTGTCTTAACAGTGGTATTGTGTAGGATAACCCTTTCCTTTTGCATGTCCAGACATCATTTGCTGTAACACACTTTTTCCTACTGTTTGCTCTTCTCCACTGATGCCTTACAGTCAACTTGGAAAGCAAAGCTCAGCCAACCTGTTTTACTCCCATTTATAATCAATTTAACTTCCTGGCTTTGGGGCACCTTTTGCTGGGCTCAAGACCACTGCCACACAGTTCTGTTAAATCCAGAATGATTTGCTGACATGGAAATTAAACCATTGTTCTTCTGATGCCAGTAAACCAAAGTGCTGACAACTGGAACAGTCATTCCAGCAAAATGGTCAGGAGTATCCACGTTTGTCTTCTCTTGACGACTCCAGATTAAGAGTGCTCAATTCATAAAAAGCCAAAAGATGAGTTGCCTAAGTACCAATGTCACAAAATTGGAATCTCAGTGTGTTTTCTTAGAGCTACTTAATAGAGAGAAGTGTCTTTATTTAGCACCTGTCATCTCAAGTTCCCAAAATGCTCTCTCAAAAATTAAGTTTCCTAATAAGCTTCCTAGCCAGACATCAGGCTCCAATTTACAAGGGGTAAACTTGCTTAAGGTCACCCAGCATGGGAAAGAAGAGCTGGGAAGCAGCTCCAGAAATCCAGAGGACCACACCCCTCACTAGCCACTAGACCACACAACTGTCCCCGTTTCACTTGAGTCATTATTAAGTAGGATAGAAGAACACTGTGGTTTTATTTTATGTTAGCTGAACTCTTACATTAACGTTTTACTGTCCCACTGATGTTTTGCCTAGAACATTCTGTAATCCACAAATTAATATGTGAAGAACATCCAGTACAGTTTGGAGGACTAAAAAAATTACCCAAATGGCAATGGAGTTTTGATTTCCAGCAGTTTCATAAATCAGAAGAGTTGGAGAAAGAAGGTTCCTTATTTTATCACACATAGCCTTGTGTAATGCCAGCAAAACTGCTGCCCTTCCCAAAACCAAGCAGAAACCCTATTGTTGCGGCAAACCCCATCTGGTCACATGGAGAACTTAAAACCTTGCAGGATTCAGTTTCACACTAACAGATAGGGAGTTTTGCTCCAAATGCATGACAAGAGCCAAAGGAAAAAAGAAGTGCTCTACCTATGCACTGTGTCTGAAGTTTTTGTTGCCTGTTCTTATTCATCTTTTTATGTTTTCTACAATCTGGCCTTTAGCTTCTGGGAGAAGGGCTTCTTTATGTGAAAATCCTCCCCATTCTTGTTTTTGTTAAATCACTTTGTTCAAGGGTTCTTCTAGATGGCAACAGACCCTCTTCTTTGAAGGACAGGTCCATGCTGCACAGTGAGGTGCAAATCTAAGGCAAAACCCAATCCCTAATCAGAAAATCTTTAAGGAAAGTAACATGAAACTTGCCCATGATAAGGAAGCTTGGATTGGACATAGGCCCTGCTTGCTTAGAATGCAGCTAGGGAGGATGCATCCGACCAGAGGTGTGCCCATTAAGAAAAATCACCACAATTACCAATCAAAATCCTGTGCTCCAGCCTGACTCGGAAACTCAGTATGGAGCTAGGCAGAGCATAAACCCTAATCCGAACAGAATTATTTTAAATCTATTTAAAGGCAAACTAATTAGTAAGCATCTCCCACCTGCCAGGTAAGATGGGAAGTTTCTCATCGACTCCACCTGGATCGGCGGCTGGGCAGAGCTGGAGCTCTCCCGGGGCTGAAGGGGCTCCTCTTCCCAGCCAGCCCAGCAGTGCCAAACGGGTAAACGTGGAGTCCAAGGGGGAAAGCCTCATAATGTCAATAGTTTAAGAGAAACAAAGCTAATTTCCTCTGGTCTTTAAAGGTATTATACCACTTTACCCAGAAGCAGAACTGTTAACCTTAATGTCCTTGGTCAACTTCCAGCTTGGGTCATCACAGTCTGCACACCCAAATACAAATGTCACTAGTAACCAAAGAGGCTGTCCTGTTTTATCCTTCACAAGTAAACATTGATCTGTGCCATAATTCCAGCAGATGTGGACACATGTGCATGGACATCCAGCACTTTGGATGTGCTTCAGGCACATGTAAAATGGAAAAAGCTAAAATACAGATCAGAGGATCCAGGAGAGGCAGTTTTAATACTCCTCTGGTAGGCATGAGAACAACACAGCAGTCACGGCCTTATCCACGGAACAGAGAGAGGGGATGAGTCTCCTCTCTAATTCACCTGGAATGACAAAACTGAGCTTTGATTCCTAGTCTGAAGCAGCAACTTCCCTACCATGCACAAGATGATTTTATTTCCTCTGTCATCATAACTTCTTGATCCTTTATGGCCACCCACAGACTGATGCAGAAGTGATTCCCCTGACACCAGCTCTTATTCTCTGTCCTGGCTGATATTTTCCCCAGAGATATCATCTATCCTAGGCCACTTCAGGGATCCGGCAGGTGTTGCATACTCAGTGCAGGGCTGCTGCAAGTTTGAATTTTGACAGACTGTATGGCATTCTGGAATCACTGTTGGTAAATACAGTAGCCAGTGTATTGCACAGAGTAAAACATCAGAGTAGCAAATATTTATGTTGCTCTTTTACTGAGGAGCCTGGAAAACAAAAATTTGTGGAAATAGGTTTTAGGACTCCTGGGCCCATAACAGGATATCTTCTGTAGGATCAAAAGAGCGTAAACTGGCATCACAAGGGATTGCACCCATAATAGTGTCTCCAAATGGGAAATCTCACAACAGAAGCAATTTTAATTGGGCAAGCACACTGCAGACATCCCCATTGTGTCTATCAAAATGTACACTCAGGGAAAGCCAAAATAGGACCTGCTCCACCTCTGGTAGTTATGAGGTTTGAGAACATATGCAGCTACCCAAATTATTATGTATATTACTATTGTGTTTAGAGGCTGCACCTGAGATCTTAGCTGCCCTATAATTAGACCTGCCTAATATAATCAAACCTTTCCTCTGAGTGAAAGTTTAGGGGCTGTTCCCCAGCAAGTGGCAAGCTATGACTGAGTAACAGGAGTAACACAGCTAACCCCCTTCTCTAAGGGTTTACAGTCTAGATAGGCAAGGGAGAGAGGAATAGAGACAGACTGGCAGAACAAGGTAGATGGAAGGAACGGTTTTAAAGAAGCGTAGCGCAAGTGACGGTGATGCTGCAAGCTGCTGGGGACAAGCAGTAAAGACCTATAAGGACATACTCCAGAGGAATCAGCATCAGGAGAGACTCAGCATCATGGACACCATTACTGTTGGGTGTTACCACAATCCATCCAGGTGACAGAGGGGATCTGGCACTGAGGTAAAATCCAGTGCCAGGGAAATCTGTGCCAATGACTTTGTAAGGACACAACACATTACCTAGATGAGCAACAACTGCTTTGCTTATGACAGTGGCAAAAGGCAGCCAGCACTGGCCATGCACATTAAAAGAAAGTGTGCAAATACTTAAAAGATAATGAGATGCAGCCTGTCAGCTCCTCTGCCAATGCTGAGGCATGCAGTCCTTCCAAACATACAGCTGCTGAAAACAGTGCAAAGGAAGCTTCTCCAGAGGTTATGGATTCCTGCAGACTAATGACACAATTGAAAGAGGTGACCATCTACTGCATGTATAACAGCAGTGTCCAAAGGTTTAGCCCAGAAAGCAGATTCACTGCACTACACTCTGTAAACATACAGCAAGGACAGACTCTGTTCCAAAGAGCTTGAGATTCAAGTACATAAGATAGAGACACAGTCATAGACACATTTAATGGCTTGCATGTTGTCATGTGTGTCATTAGTAGCCTACTCAAAAATCCAGCTAATATCTCCTGAGCTCCAGTCTAGCATCCTGTCCAAACACACTACCGTTTCTTTAGCCAATACTTCCTTCTCTTAAAAAAACAGGCCACAGAGAAGACAGTGTGAACTACAGTGTAGCCTTTGCACTGCAAACGAACACCTTTAAAGAGATCAACAACTATGTTTCTCTGCAAACTGTCAACTAATTTGTTAGTTTTTCCCAAATATCTCTATTTGCAAGTCAAACTTCTGAAAGTTCTGAAAATAACAGCACCTGCTTTTGCAGGCCAACATGTTCCTTACCCATGGGACAAGATCTGTCTCCAACATACTGATGAAAAACTGCCTCTGTAGAAGCTCAAAATTACTATTCTTCCTCTCTTGTCAGTGGCAATCGGTAAGGTCACTGCAGCATGAGCTCCCATTGAATGTCTAAAGCCATTCAATTAATCTTAGTTTGCTGAGAACTCGGAGAATTTAAGTAAGGTCAAAGAGTTAAAAGAGATCAGGAGACTCTACACTCTGGCTGACACGATACTTCCTGAAGAGCTGACACAGACATATAAGTTACTCCACTGACAAGAAAACAGAGCTTTCTGTGATCATCACCCCAAGCATATATAAATTTACTTTGAAAGATAGCAAAACACCTGGACAATCCATTGCTGCTTGTACCACCACCAACCTCCCCCCCCACATCACTATAGTGGCAAGTTGTCTTTCTTCAGGAAAAGGCTGTTTCTTCTCTGTTTTGCAGATAATTTGTTCTGCAGCTATCACAGGGTTACCCAGACATGCTTATTTGCTTCCCCAGGTGAAAACTGGCCAGCTATCCATCAACTGCTCTAGTTCTGGGGACATCATCAGTCCAAAATGCCTCCTTTTTATCTGCTAACTGTGGAGTAGAGCTCTTGGAGAGCTGGGCACTGTTCTCACACACAAGAAGGCAATAGATAAAGACAAACAGTAGGAAGGGTGCAGATCATAATGCTGAAAAAAGGGAAAGCCACTTAAAGAGCTTGAAGCTCACAGAAACAGCCATGCAAAGTAGACCCAGACATCACACAGATACTGCACAATTGAACTCTGTCCAGGTGCTTTAAATGACAAGAGATCTGAGATTATTTTTTTTTCTTCTATCCAGCCTCTGCTTCTCAAGGAAGCCCACAAGCATAACCTTTATCCCTCCATGAAGAGAGCTTAGGAGCTGAAAAGAGCAGCACAGAAACCAGGCAATCAGCAGCCCCATGGGTAACAGCAAGTGGGAAATAGTAGGTGTCTCTTTGAGAAAGAGCTACAGAAGTCATGTATTGTGCCCGGCCACAGGCAGGTAACAGGACATGGAAGTGACCTCAGTCAGAAATAAACCCAGGTGCCCCCAGAGACTCAATCACAGTTAGTTCCTTGAAATAGCAATTCTTATGCATGACTCAACATCACAAAATGCTTCCCTCAACAGGCACATGCTCAAACTAACTTCAAAGCTAGTATTAGGGACAACATATGGGACTAGTGCTGAATATACCACCTTTTGTGGTCGACATCACACAGAAGGCAGGAGCACTGGAACAGCCCAGCCAAACATGCCAGCCAACTACCCCAGGCAGGGCTAGTAGCAGTGCATGCAGGGATCTGCAGTCCCCACCCTGGGGACCCACTGGGTCAAAGCCCAGTGCCCAGGAGCTAAACTGGGCAGAATTCAGCCCAACTTAAACCACCAGGCTCTAGCTAAAAGGATCTTGACTGTCTTCTATCAGGCTAGCTTTCATTACTCTTGCTTGGACTGTCTCCATCATTTGCTAATGCAGAGCGGATTAGAAGGTCTATCTATATATTATGAGATTCTTCCTGCTGATGCAGGAATACATTTCAGCAGTTAAAAGTAGCAGCCACAGAAACTCAGCTTTTCTGATCATCTTACAATTGCATCCTTGTAAACAAGGAGACAGATGTTGCTCTGATCATCAGCAAAGGGAAAACAGCTTCTAAATGCCATGCTGAACACAAGGCTGTGCTTGTATCACCCCTGCAGTTGCATACGTAGCAGGGGATTCCTGGCAGCTTGCCTAACAGAGAGGGCAAGCCAGGGCAAGGAAGAAGAGTGGCAGGAGTGTAATTTTGCCAGCAGTGTTAAGCCAGAGCAGCCTCTGGGCAGCTCAAGGATGAGCTGGAGTGGAGAAGCAAGGAGTCATGATTCATAGTGAATCCTTGCTCCAACTTCAATTTCTTCTCTTCTCAGCTGTGCAGAGTAGCTGGGTGAAAGACAAGACTGCCCTTTTCCCAGGGATGAAGCAGGAAGGCATCCAGGGAGGTCATAGTTCTATCTCCTTTACAGAGCAACAGGGAGAACTGTTACAGGGCATGTTTATAACACTGATTGCTACAAACAACATCCCCCCCCTTCTTGGTCAAAAAATGACTATGCAAACGGGAAGGGTGGAAGGTGATGGTAGGTGAAACGGTCCTAGGAATACAGCCCACTAAAAATATTTACAAGGGAAAACATGCATAACTTTGGAGGCAGCCAATACTCCCAGCAGACCAACCATCATGAATCCTTGCCATCAAAATGACTGCTAGGGTTTAAGCCTTTTGTCAGGAGATGTTGGCATCTATAATCTATGGATTCACAGAAGTTCCCTCTTATAAGTACAGAGTATCACAAGCACCATCACCATATACCTGCCTGCTCTTCTGGGATAGCTGCATTTCCTTACTTTCCAGCATCATTAGCCAGGCACTGTTCCTCCATTTGCCAGCACGCAGCCTGGTAGGAAACAAGGACAGCTTTATTCAGGAAAAAAGTGCAAAAATGAAACACCATTTTGGGAAGACACAGCAATAATTTATCTGCTTAAATGATAAATAAAATACTTTCCCATGTAACCTTGGCAGTCGCCTGTCAGCAGCATTCCACAACCAGTAGTGGTCCAATGGGCAAACATCCCTCTTCCACATTACCTCCCTCTCCCATCCACTAAACCCCACTCAGGGTTTGGCATCAGTGGGTAACAGTGACCTAGTATAGCAAGGTCACTCAGGGAACAGCTCTGTATGGCATCTTGCAAAGTATTTCTTGATTTGTTGTGAGAATTCACCACTGAACCCAACTACATGCCACAGTGTTGGGAAAGGGACACACTGGAACTAACTCTGCTCATTCCTCTGCATCTTATCCAAACTTTCCATTCAGAGAGCTGCCTCTGCTTCTGCTTTTGTTGAAGGCTGCCATCAAATGCAAAGTCTTGAAAGGGAATCAGCATTACAGAAGACTAGAGCAAAGACCATGCTGCAGAGAATCCATATCCTGCTAGAAAATAAAAGCCACTTCCCTACTCTGTAATTCATCTCCCACCACCCAAACATTTCTCAGTCTTTGTGACTCCCAAGGCATCACTAGAAGACTGTACACCTTATTGCATTTCCCTGTGTCCCAGAGTTTCTCTTTACAGCATTGTGTATGAAAAACTCCTGTGGAAGAAGAAATCCTGTGCTCATCCTTCTTGCTATTCAACAACACAGGAGCAGAAAGATCATTGACTTCTTCTGTACCATCAGACTGAAGATGACTACATGGCTGTGCCATCTTATCAAGGGTTAAAGTTTGTCTATTGGCCTTCATACCACTGTTTTTAACACACTACATTTTTCAAAGCATGTCCCAAACTGAAAAATCCCATTCATTGTCTAGAAAGCCATTTTTCATTTGCATCCTACAGCCAGAGAAACGGAGTCATCAGTTGTTTAAGCAACTTCCACTTCCCCAGAAGAGGAACTGGCACTTAGAGAACTCTCCTCTCAAATCCACTCAAATACGTAAAGTTGACACGGACTCAGCCCTAGTATTGCTAAAGTCTCCAACAAGGGAAAGCACTTCTCTTACACCAATACTATGCAACGTTGATTTTAAAGATGCTTGTATCCATGGGTGCTCCTTGAGGTACTGCAAAGAAGCAATACCTTGCAAATGCAAGGGCTGCAGTTCAAGCATGAAATTGATTTCAAGGGTGACCTTAATGCCCGTTTAACAAGAAATCCCCAGTCTGCCAGCCTTCTCAGAGAGGAAGGGCTGGTGTGTGGGAGCTGGTTATGTAGCTCCCACGTTATCTGTTCTGCTGTAGGCAGACTATACCTCTAAAGGCGAGGAGAAAAGCAGCCTCTCCCACCCCAGGTATAGCCAGTGAACTCCTACATAAGACACCCTGCCCTCCAGCTACCTGCTGCAGCATTGCCAAGAGGGACATGCAGGGCCTCAGCAATACCTCAGGTTGCAGAAACACAGGTCCAGACCCTCATTGCCTTCTCCACCACTCAGGCTTGCCAACAAACCTCCTCCCACCGTGTTCATAAGCCTACTCCATGTGTTTTGGGGTTTTGTGTTAGTGTTTTTTTTATAGCTCACCTCACTTCACTGCTGCCTCTTCAGCCTGAGGTCTGAGACCAAGTTGGCAAAAGGTGAAGAAGTTCAGAAGAGAACATACCTGACAAACAGGCCTCCCTTCTCTCACCAAACAAACCAAGCTTAAGGCAATTCCCACCTTGCAGGCATCACACCCAAAGAACAACACAAATAGAAACAGCCTTGCAAGCAACAGCAAACATCCAAGATTGAAAGGAGCATGACTTGGCTTTCTTCAGTAGGAGAAGTGTTAACCTCCCCTGAGGTCAGAACCCACATGAACATGGGCTTATTATCAAGGAGCTGAAAGAGGCATTGAAGAGGCATCAACACCTGACAAAAAGGTCTCATAGCCCAAATGAAGCTTACACTTGGCTCTGTGAATCCACTTGTTCCTAGCTCTACCCAGTCCCAACATTCCTATATGTCTAAAAGCACCACCAGCCTCCTGACAGGCAGCTACCCCTTCTACGTTACAGGTGCTCTTTGTTTCAGGAAATAAGCAGTGGGTTATTTACTCTGTTGATTCATTAATTTCTACCTGATGGTTTTGGAAATAGCAGGCTTACCTTGGCTTCTAGCAAGTCCCACAAGAAACAAACCATGACACTAAGAAGGATGTTTGTACTTACTACACAAATGCAGAATTTTGCTCATGAGCTGTTGATACAACAGCTATGGAGTGTCAAACAACATTAGCACCAAACTACAGGATCATTTTCTTCCAGATTTTCATTCTAAGCCTTGGCTGAAGTTCTTCTTAAATCCTATGGTGTATAAGTTAACATCACAGTAAGTCTGCCAGCTGGGAGAAATTTGATGGTACTGTTTCATACAGCACATCTCTCATTAATAATAAGTAATGCATTGGACAGTTAAAAAAAAAGATATCTACCCTGTGTTATACTGAGCTAACAAGGTCAGACGTTCAGATTTTAATATTGGTATAGTGTCATGCTGAGCTAGAAAACCTCCTGGAGCTTCTTCTCTCCCTGCATTACAAATTTGTAATAAAGACAGCCAAAAGTTGAAGGACTGTAAGGGTTGATTAGATCTAAACCAGAGCGTAATAAAGCTGCGAGAAGCTGGGAAAAATAAAAAAGATAGCCAAAATCTGGAAAAGAAGTCAAATACCCAATCTGTAAACCTAGGAAACAACAGAAAAGGCTCTCTGGTGGATTCCATGGCTTTGCCTTTCCCAAATGGGAACATCAGAATAAACTAGGTTAGACAATTTTTCTACTTTTTAGAGTCCCTTCACCTCATTTACATTTTATCCCCAGCTATACATCTGCAAAAGAAATCCCACCATCAACCTAAATTCTGACCTCTGTTTTTGAGCAACTGGTTCAGTAGTGTTTGGAGTGTTACAATAATCTTTTTTGTTACATGTATCTAGACCCTTGTTTAAACATCTTCAGAGTTGGAGTACCTGTTGGTGTGCACTCAGAAGTCAAGGCAAGCCTGCAGTTCTGCTCCTCAGTTGCAATCTGGAAAGGACATGCTAACAGCAAAGTTATCCTTGGTTATTGCTTGGTTAGCCATGCCAACAATCAGTGCACTTCAGATTGTAGTATTCTACATGAAAATAATAAGGAACAAAGAAAACCAACCACACAATCCATTTAAAGCTATTCCCTGAAAAACACTAAGAATAGAGCTAGATCATACCAGACTGCATGCCTACCATGCCACTTAGAAAAATGCCCTTGGGGTAGGGCTCTGGGAAAGTTCCTGAAGAGATGTCTCTATAGGTAATGCAAGAGACCAGGCATTACTACCTTCTGAGCAAAGAGGAGTTCGAGACCTACCCATATGCAAGAAAAGGCACCGCTGCCTCTTCTATGACTGCGTGATGGAAACAACCCCCCTATACAGCTGTTACAGATGTCATGCTGCCTTCTAAAAGCAAAACAGCAGGGAGTCAGCTGAGATATAAGCACTTTGTCAGAGCACCTGAGACTAATTTATGGCCCACAGTTTTGTTATAGACTTTAACTACTAAGTTCCAAACACAGGTATTTATGTGCTTAAGTTTATTGCTTTAGCACCCCTGTTGCTAAATTGCATGCACAGTGTCTGAAACACTGGCTTGAATCTAGAAAGCAGAACTAGGTCCTACACCTCTTCAGACCTTCCTGTCAGTATTTCAGCACTTCTTGCTCTTCTCAACAGTAAATCTCAAAATAAAATTAACACAAGTACATAATAAATCAGTGACAAAATAAGAAACTGAAGCCAATTCAGATAACTATATGGAACTTGCTGTCTCTGAAGCATACAGGACCCTACATTTTCCAGCATGTTGTCCAATTCACTTCTAAATATCTCCCAGTGGAAAAAATATTTCATGGTCTAATAAGCATTAGCGTTGGGAAAACCAGCTAACATTTCCCTCTGGGGTTAACATGGATAAACACCATGAGAATTGCATTTTAACTCAGTAACTCCGCTTCTTACATGTTTTCAAAGCACCCACCTCAGCTGAAGTCTCAGGCGTCAACTCCTCAGACACCTTTGCCTGGTTTACTGTCTCTGAGGTATCTGCAAACACAATCCAAAATTTGCTGAAGTCAATAGAGGAGGTAGTTTAGCTTAAAATAAAGCATTTTCTCTATTCTAAGGCTTAAGGTTTGCAAATATAGTGTGCATACATTTTCCTATGACTCAAAAAGTTTGAAAGATGCATCAGGCAGTTATTAGAAACTGTTCTAACCAAATAAATTCTGGTAGCTGAGGATGAGGTATGTTATTTTTAACATGTTTAGTTAACCTAGTCTTAGAAGCCTCTAGTGACCAGGAATCTCATGACATTCCCAGATACTTCAAACTACTGCATCAATATCTCCACCTCTAGAAAGCTTTCCTAAGTGTCCAGCCTGGCTCTTTCTTGTTACCATTTAAGTGCATTATTTCCCATCCTAACTCCATTGCTATGGAGAACTGTGTCTTCCCCTCATGCATGAGTCTCTCTGTATATTTTGAAAATTCTGTTGTACTTGCTTTATTTTAATTCCAGCTTAGTCATCTTTTTTTCCCCTCCTGTTTTGAGGTTATGCTTTTAAGATCTACAATTGTTCTCCCTGTTCTCCTTTGGCATCTCCCCATTGTCTACATCTTCCCTGAAATGTACCCAAGTAAATAGTACACAATGCTCCAGCTGTTTCCCCAGGACTGTGTAGAGTAAAAGAATTACAGCTGACTGTCCTGACACTGTATGAGTACTCATGGTTCTTCATAAATCTAAGATTTGTTCATTCTCCCACAGCTATATAGCAACTCTGGATATTATCTTCTCTTCTTCAAGGTCTAGAGTAAGCAGGCAAAGCTCTTCCAAACTACAGTAAGGGATGCCAAAAAGAATCCCAATTTAAAAGAATGTTTCATTAGAAGTCATCATTATCCTTTTGTTTAATAGGAAAAAAAAAAGTCTCTTCATCCTTTCATTAACTTATCTGTATTCTCTGTGCCATGTCTGTTTTTAAAGTATACTGAAGCCTGACAGTGCCATTGGAAGAGAAAAAGAAATAAGCTATTCTCTGGAGGCGTTATTATGAATAGCATGTGTTCCTGGCTGTTTCCTCTGGGCCTATTTTATGAATCAGTCCCGAAAAGCAAACAAGTCATTCAGCAGTCTCACCATAGGGTCACTCATGAGCTCAGGTTTTTCTTTTAGCAGGAAAGTAACTAACCTAAAAGTTCTAGGCTACTCAAGGTTCCAACTTGATGCTGAAACAGTGATGCTACTGAAACAGAGTTAAGCTCTCTTCCATACTGCAGAGACAGCAATGTTGTTCTCTAGTCTGAGCTGGGGTTGTTGACAGAGCCGTCTGTCAGGAGGGAGAGCACCAAAACCAGACTCATTGCAGAGACTAGGCAGCTTTTTGTTCTTTCCACACCAGCATAGAAATATTATTCCCAGAGTCATCCCAGCACTGACAAGGTACTACACAGGACTTGCATCACTTGCGCAGGACAAAGCAATAGTTAGGCTGCTGTCTAGAGAAAAAAAAAAAACAACCCACAAAACCATTACCATGCACTTCACAATAGATAATCATAGAATTGTCTAGGTTGGAAGGGACCTTTAAGATCATCTAGTTCAACCATAAAAATCAAAACAATCCAATGTTTAATAGAAAAACCAGAGAGCATAAGGCAAAAATAAAAGATGATTGCTCACAAGTTTCCTATGTTTGCCACCTTCCCCTACCACTTTGATTCTCTAAGATGTGCTGTTCCCTCACAAGGTTGCCATGCTTGCTCTATTTATAGCCTTCATCGGCCTTGGAGGTGGCTCGTAATAGATTTTGAACAGGAAAGACTGGTACCGGACAGTTGTTATTCAATAGAACCAGAAGATAAAGGGAAATTAACTTCATATTTTTTGGGTGCAATGCCCTGAATTATGATCTAGATTCATCTAATTGTACTTGGATCCAGAGAATTAGTTCCACCCATTGTAATAAAAATGGAACCAATTGCAAAATTTGGATGTGGGTAATTATTTAGGATCCAACAGTTGATGGCAGGCTTTGTTGCAACTCTTAACATTTAAAGATTAAAGGAAGAAAGAAATGAGAAAAGAGAACCGATTTGGCACAAGAGCTCTCTGAAATGCCGAAACCCCAAATATCAGTATACTTCCTGATCACTGTGAACAGAAAATTAGAAATAAAAAGTGGCATCAGCCAGTCTTTTAAACATTTTGGATTAATAACTGAAGGTCCTAGTACAAACATTAAAATGCAATTCTTTGTTCTGAGTAAACCCCTTTCAGTACCCTAATCTGATTTATAACCTTGGAAATAATTAGGGGCAGCCTGATTTAAGACCTAAAGACCTTTGAGTGAGGAAGCAATATGAGCACCACCTGTGCTTTGATATAATTTCATCTACTGCTGCTTCCAAAAGGCTGCCTTCACCCCATTCACTACTCCAAACACCACAGTTCCCATATCCTAGTCTCACAAGGGCTGTAACAGCCACATAACCATACTGTGTTTCCAAATACTGCAAGATGAAATTTGGGATATTCTGCTTGCAAAATACACAAGTTCTGGAAAGTCCAGCTGAGGTCGACACATAAAGTGAATTTGTTGAAATTCACTGTTTCAAACTATTTTCTGAGCTCACACCTAGTGGGTAGAAGTCACAGTAGACTACATAGGTGAGCACTGTGGGCTGATTCAACTTCCCCTAATAAATCAGGCTGGTAACTCAAGGACAAGCAGTGCCATTGTGAGGGGAGGCACTAAGTTGTCACATGCATCAAGCGTGGCAGCAGAAGCCTGGAATGCCACGATGGGGGCAGAGATGGGCAGCCACATCCCCTCACCTCTTGTGCCCTCTTGGCTGAAGCAAGAGCAATCCTACTTACCAAGCAGCCTTCAGGAGGCATCATCAAGGTTTGTTAATGCCTGCACAGTATTCACAGATCCTTGGAACTAAGGCCTTTTAAAAACACAGACTGGAATTTTAACTCAGCCAGTTCAAATAGTAAACAGGACACTTATTTTTAACAGGGAAGGGGTAATCAGCCCTTGGCACTGCTTCTCACTCTGGATGGGAGAGATTTCTACATGCCATGGTTCAGCTCAACCACCAGACACAGGCTGCTTGCAGGAGCCATTGGCTGCAGATCTCTGGTCTGTGCATACGAGCTAATGCCATCCTCCTGAACCCTGGTCTTTCTAGGCAGAACTATTTTAAAACTAACCTTTAAATCCCTTCCACAGAGCCAGGAGAAGAAAACCCTGGGTAGAACAGAGACTGCTGCTTCCACCACTCATCAGCATTCCCAAGCATTTGCAGAAGTAAATTGGTTGAAAAACAGTAAAAGATGGAGGTATCAAGAACCTTTTAGATATGGGACTTTAGCACTAGTTTCTGTGCAGCTCAGGCAGATGTTGACAACACCAGGAGACTGCCTAACTCTGCTCCATCAGTCCTGCTTGCTACCTGGAAGGACTGAGAAAAAAAAAAAAAAAGAAAAGAGGATTTCAGCTTGCTAAACTTGACAGCTAGATCTCCCACCTCTGGGGACAAGGGAAGGTTTGCTCCAAGTTGCTGAAAAGGCTTTAAAATCAGAGGATGGAAGCTATGAACAGGATTTAAATATCAGCCCTCCAGAGAAAACTTTGGGTTCCTCCGAACAGGACTACATAGACAATCAGGCCCTTCGAGTTCAAAGAGGATCCCTTATTTCTAGGCCTTGACAGTTTGACCCTTCCTTAATCCAGTGTCACTTCATCCTAGTTTCTGAGTTGAGAGTTTTGACCAGGTGAAGAGACAAGTGGTTATGTCCTTGCTCCATGTGCTTTGAAGGTCTGGGAACCATGCAGCATGTGGTGATCCAGGACAAATTCAAAGTGAATTCCTCTCGAGTGACAACAGCAATGCCACAAACAGGCTGGTGAAAATGAAGAACAATCACTGTGCCTACGAGAAATACAGTAATAAGATTAGCACCCTAAACTCTCTTAGCAGGCATTGCTTTGAAATGCTTTTGTGTATTGAGGTTGCCCCCTACCCCCTTTAAAAAAAAAAAAAAAAAAAGAAAAAAAAGTCTAAGTTAAGCAAGCAGCAGAGATCACCATCCACCCCAAATTAAGGGGTTCTTATGGGGATAAGCCACATCTCCAGACCTGACTCTTTCTGCTTATGTATTAGAATGGCTTAAAATCCTGCCTCGGAGATAAGGCCAGGCTTGAGTCCATCTTTCAAACAGATCTATTCCAGGCCCAGTGAGTAATGCTGGGTGAGAGTCAAGAGAGCTGGAGGGCATAAACCCCCCCTCCTTTTTTCATATGTTAATTCTGCAAAAAATAAAGCACAAATTAAATAAACCAGGGGACTCATAAATCTATAAAATTCACAGGGCAAAAAAAAATAAAATTATTTGCAACCAAGGATTTTTTTTTTTTTTACTGCTGAGAGTGATTTTTCCATGCGTGTCTCATGCTTTCTGCATTGGTTATTTGGGCTGAACTGCGGGGGAGGGGAAGAAAAAAAACATGAAAAAAAAAAAAAACATGAAAAAAAATAACCAACCACTATTGCTTGCGAGAGCAAGGAAGGCTTTTCGAGAGGAGGGGAAGGAAAAGGACTCACCTGTGCCGGGAGAGGGCGCCTTGGCCAGCGGGACACAGGGCTCCGCTCGCCCACCCGCTCCCCGGGTTCCTGCGCCTTCCCGGGCGCTCCCCAATCCATTCTCTCATCCCTGTTTATCCCGCACAGCTGGTCATTCATCTTCTCCAATCCGACAGAGGGTTTGTTTTTTGTTGTTGTTGTTATTTTTCTTTTTTTCTTTCTTTTTTCTCCCCTCGCCTGGCTCCGTGTTAAGGCTCAGCTGCCTTACATGACACCATGACCTACTTTTTTTTATTATTATTATTATTATTATTATTATTATTTTTCCTCACGAAGAATCGCAAAGCCCTGCTTCAGTGCGGAGGGAAGGCAAAAAAAATTAAGGAGTGCTGGCAGAGCAAGCCAGGGCCCTTTTCAAAAATTCGTGGCTGTTTGTGAGAGGTTAGGCAAGGAGAGGCAGGAGCAGCCCAAACCGCGCAGCTGAAAAAGAGGTGATAACAGGAGCAAAAAAGAACCAGAGGGGAAGAGAGAGAGAGAGAGAGAGAGAGAGAGAGAGAGAGAGAGAGAAGGGTCTTGTGGTTTGTATCTGAAAGGAGAGGTCTGTAAAAATT
>NW_015090872.1:6042688-6068569 GCF_001431845.1 Calidris pugnax | reverse complement strand
AACAGGAGCAAAAAAGAACCAGAGGGGAAGAGAGAGAGAGAGAGAGAGAGAGAGAGAGAGAGAGAGAGAGAAGGGTCTTGTGCTTTGTATCTGAAAGGAGAGGTCTGTAATAACTTCTGTAATAACTTTACCAAAACCAGAGCATTTTCCCACCTGGCTCTCCCAGAGCTGATTCAGAGACAAGGGTAAGAAACACCATCATGGGCAGCAGCAGTGACTCAGGCGAGGGAAGACTCTAGCTCAGGAGACACTGGCTCATTTCCATCCTCCCCTACAGACAGGATCTAAGGAAAGCGCTTAGACCCAGAGCCTCCAAGATAATCAATTACATGCCTATATACCAGAATAGTCAATCAGCTTAACCTTAACCCTAGGGAAACTCTGCTATCTCCCCCAGTTTCCAGTGCAAATTACAAATCTACATTCCTTTGAGGATGTGGATTTTAGTCTCCATATGTCTTACCTCCCCGGTGTTTTAGAAGAGATAAAATTTCCCTAATTCTGCAAGATACTCCATGCAACAGACTGCCAGGCATGCTTTACAACTCAGTGAAGGGGTACCTAAAGAATAAATTGGAAATATCTACTCCTAAAATAACTAGAATTTGGTCTGTTCTGTAAGGCCAAATAATCCTTCAAGAATATTTTATTCTCTCTTCTATCCAGACCTCTTTAGTTCTTGAGCTTTCAAAAGCTTGTCTAGCATGATTTCAAAGGCACTTGCTCTGGCTTACCATAGCTTTCTTGAACTACATGGATGGGTGTCCTTGGTTGCAAGCTCTGAGCACAACTGCAGGAAGGCAGTCTACACTCTAGCAAAACCAGAGAGTCAAGACAAGCTATTTCCAGTCTGGTATTTGCTTCCTTCATTGCTGTTGAGCTTGCAGGGCAAACAGAATCAATTCCCGTGCTTGCAGGTCAGGTCCAAAAGGGTCCTCGTGATTAGGGCTCTTTTCATTTCAGGACTTGGTTCGCAATAAAGCCAATACAGACATGGTTTGGCAAGAATGGCATGAAGCCTGGCAGCAACTGAATGGCATTTATGTGCCTTGGGATAATGCTCACTGGGACTCACTGGTAGAAGTATAACCATGCACCAGGTTGTAGATATCTGACCTAAGGAATAGCTCCAGTCACCTGCAGCGGCAGCAGGCTCCTATATCATCGCTCTCAGGGCTTTAATCATTACAGTGCCTGCTGCTAGGGAGGAGCAGGAGAGCTCTGAGGTGTAGCACTAATCTTTCAGAGCTTCTTACAGCCAAGTTTAGAACCTGGCCCTGCTGGATATCTGCTGGAAGTCACTGCACAGTACTTACTACCCACTGATGCAGGTCTGGTCTACACTGCTGATGTTCAGGGAAAAGCATCTTGTTTCACTCACCTCTGAGAGGCCCCTTAGTGACTATTCTTTCCTGAACATGTCAGTAGCTAGGGCAGGAGGTGCTGGATGTCCAGCCTGGTACATATCACCTAGGCACACACAACACCAAGGCCCCATCCAGCTCTATGTCCCAGGCACACCACTTACCCTGTACTGTGCTTGGCTGCCCTGGCTCACAAGGCAGGAGATGCTTCAGCTGGGAATGCTTCTAATACCCAAAACTCTGCAGGAGAGTCAGCTGCAGATTGTAGCCTCTCCTCCTATCACATACCATCAACGCTTCCTTCACATATGACCCTGGGTGGGTCTCACATGTTAGGAGGAAAAAAAATAATAAATATAGAGACAGCTGATAAACTTGATCTTCACTACAGGATACATGTGTAAATAGGGCTCACAATGTCACAGAATCACCATGGTTGGAAGGGATCTCTGAGATCATCGAGTCTAACCTTAAAAAAAACAAACAAAAAAACCAACACACACCTCAACAATAAAACAAAAAACACAACACCCCACTACATCACACCCACCCACAAAACAATGATCTTGGGCACAAGAGCATGCCCTGAAGAGCCATGTCTACACATTTCTTAAATACCTCCAGAGATGGTGACTCCAACACCTCCCTGGGCAGGTTGTTCCAGTGCCTGACCACCCTCTCAGGAAAGTAATTCTTCCTAATATCTAATCTAAACCTCCCCTGCCACAACTTCAGACCATTTCCTGTGGTCCTGTCATTATTCACTTGGGAGAAGAGGCCAACACCCACCTCTCTACAACCTCCTTTCAGGTAGTTGTAGAGGGCAATGGGGTCTCCCCTCAGCCTCCTCTTCTCCAAACTAAACATGCCCAGTTCCCTCAGCCTCTCCCCATGTCACTTCTTCCTGTCCCCCCCAGCAGGTCCTAAAATGCACCTCCAAAAAAACCACACCTGGAAACTACCCCCAAGTGCAGAAGACACTGCTCCCTGCTAAGCACCTTTTTTTTTTTCCAGAGCCCTTCGGGAACCTACCTGCTCTGCTGAATCCTTACTCAGTGACAGCACAGAGCAGCCCAGCACAAGTTGCTCTCGGTTTTTCACTGCAATTAGCATAGGTGTTATGTTATTTTAGAGTGACCTTGCTCCTCTGGGGAAAGCCCTTATCTCCAGTTCACTCAGAAAGACACAGCAGTTGCTTCTCTCCTCTTGGCATGAGGTGACCTTACAAATGTTTGCAATGGATGAAGAGTCGCCACTACCTAGGAACTGAGTATGCACAGGCTCCCCGCTAAAGAGCTGGAATCCTACCCCAGCATCTACATATAAGTCCCAGTGGCCACGTCAAAGGCTCAGGGACCTGCTTTTCAAAAATCAGATTCCCCATAACTACCAGATTGAAGAGTAAAACAATCTTCTCCCAACCGACCTACTCACAAAGAATAAGCATGCAAGAGACAATTGGCAGGATGAAGGCACCCTGCCACCCTCTGAGCTCAAACATATGCTCTTGGGCTTTACAGATATGCAGCCAGCATGCTCCAGGAGGTACTTTCATCTTCAGAAATATGTTAGCATGCCTAGAGCATATCTACACAAGCATCTGAATTCAGATAAACAGAGTACTTTAGAAGCAGATCTCTCAGTTGTCCCCTCTTACTGCACTTTAGTTCACATTGCAGGGGGAGCTGGGAGGATGCAAGCTAGATTGGGAGATACATGCTGGAGCACACCGAATGCACACCAACCACCAGCATCCAATCCTAAGGACTGGTCCTCCAAAGCTGAGATAATCTAAAGTACAACATCCCTGGAAACGCAGATAGCACTGATGTTATGTTCTCACCTCAGTCTGATTTAGCCCTTAGAACCACTCACAGTGCTCAGTGACACCCTCAGAACCAGTCCAGCTACACTTTGCTCCCACCCATCTGACTGCTTTCACCTGCTGCTTTTGCCTGGCGATCAGGCAAGTCTTTTGCTTCTTTTGCCTTAGATGATCAGTCCTCAGAGACAATCCCTCAGCTTTTATTGCAGGCAATTGCAACAGCTATTCAAACAGGGCCCTTAGCTCTCCCTGCCCGAGATGTCTGAGTAAAATGAAATTAATTCATTGCAATTTTTACTGCTTCCAAACTCGCTTTCTACAGATGTTTCCCCCATTTCACCAGGAACCATTATACTTCAGTTTCAGTTGCAGAAACCATTAACCCATTATGAATGGGCAATATTGGCCTATTTTTGAAGGGCTGGTTCTAGTTCCTCTGCCACAATAAACAATAGCAGCAGAGCTGCTTGCACTAGCTGCCTTCCGAGAGACTATTCATATTCTGGTGTTTGTGCACACTGCATGGTTTACGGCAGGGATTTTGCATTGTTTATTTTCTGTTCCTCTGCAGACAGTGGCATTGTTAAACAGCATGTGTCCAAGAGAATCCACCCTCTCCATGGGATCCCCTCCCAGCTATTACAGCACTTCCCAGAAACCTACTGAGCTCTGGAATAAACAAGTCTCAATGGGGGGACTGAGCCCACACCCGAGAAGTAGAGTGCCATGAAGCCTCCATAGCAATGAAAGTAACTTGGCTTTGCGTGAAACCTTCCTCTTGCCTAATGAAAACCCTGTGTTGTCACCCTTCGTAATGATGCTCTCTTGTCCCTTGCAGGCAAAAGATGGAATAATGGACTTTTCTCTGACTTGCTCCAACCGCAGTGTGGGCCACAAGAGATGATGTTTTTCTCCTCCTGGCCCATGAGCTTGGGTACCAAAGCATTTCACCTTGGACAGAAGAAGAAGAGATCAACCTCTGGTGCATATGAGCAGGGGACATGGGGGAGGTGTCGGGATTCCTCCCGGCACTGAGAAGCCTCCCACATGCTCAGTTGGTTTGTTTTTTCCTCACCCATGCAAAGTTAGACAAATTGCCAGATTTGGGGACAGGAAGGAATCTCCTCCAAATCAGATTGCAGCAACCATTATGTAAATAACTTTTGTTTGTCCTTTTTTTTTTTTTTCTTTTCCTCCTTTCCTTTTCCTTCCCCCTGCAGTTTGGGGCCTGGTGCACCCTCAGTGTCATCTTCATCTAGCCCTTCTCTCCTGGCAAACACCCTCACAGCCACACTGGGAAGCCTTCGCTGGCATTCTGCCTTGCCTTGCATGCATACACTCAGCTTTTGTCATGGGATACAGAGAGATGCTCTGCAACATGTTACATTAGTAAAGGTCAGGAAGACCCTGCTGGTCTAAACATCCCATATGCAGTAAATTAAGATTGTGGCAACTTTGATTCATTGATTCAGGCAGTGCATTTCATATTGCATTCCTAGGGTGTTTTTTTTTTTTTCCTGGCTGGCAACAGACATCCAGCATTTCTGCTGCCCAAGCGAATTACCAGCAGTTAACATGCAGGCTTCATCATAGGATCTGCAGCTGGCAACCCCCCTCTCTTCAGGACTAGGACAGGTCTAGGCTGACAAGCAGCATCAATGATTATTCTTCCTATGACAGGCAAATATTCTCAAATACTCCTGCAAACAGAAGAAGAAACACTCCATCCTGCATTTCAAGGATTTTGCCATCTGACCTTAGGTATGCTCTTTTTTGAACAGCATTGTTCAAAAACCAACAGTTTGACCATCTATCCAGGTCTTTCAATGTTGCTGTGTTTACAAGATATGCATGTTTTGCTCCCGTTTGTAATTTATTCCCACTAAAGTCTAGCTCACACACAATCAAAGCAGAAGCCCTTCAGAAGCACTAAACCCAGTACTAGGTTGCATAAAAATGATAGTTCCCATATGTCCTTATAAACACCATGCCAAACTGTACTTGTACTGTATTTACATTGTGTTAACATCTACCAAATTACCAAGCCAGCAGGAAAACATACACCCATTCACATTTCTAAACAAGGCTTACAGTCTGGGTGAGCATTAACCTTTTTTTTTTAAAAAAAAAAAGCAACATGTATGAAAAAAAGAAATTTTTAGCATAATCTTGGCCTGCAGTTTCATGTTACTTGCCAGAACTAAAACATCTGCATCCTGTGGTATCAGACTACTTGGGGACTTTGTTAATTCAGAGGCAGCAAGAGTCTTGGATGGGATTACCCCCGGGAGAGCTTCCTGTTCTCCTGACATTTCACTTGGTTCAAAAGAAGAGAATTTAAGCTACCATGACTAAATTCTTGCTCTTCTTTACACTCAAGTTTATTTTCAAGAGTACAGTTCTCCAAAACACAGAACCAGGTTCATTAATACAAGCTCAGGATCTAAAACTACACTCTGGAAAGTTACTTTCCTATCCAGGGATATTTCCTGGCTAGCAGCCTTCCGATTTTCCTTGGCCTTTATAATTAGTAGCTGATAGTTCCTTTACAGTTAGTAGCTGATCAATCCCAAAGCTTGCAATAAGAGACCCCCACTTTAGTTTTTCAGCTGAGGACCAAATCTGAAATTCACTCTCTGGGGAGATGTAGAAAGACAGAAATGCCAAACAGATCAGAGCAATGGTCTGTTAAACCTATCCTTCCCTAACAGCAGCAGCAAAGAGACAAAGTAAGTTCTAAACCCCCTGCCCATGGTGATGAAATCTTTTCCTTGCCTGATGATCTGGGCAGTAGATTGTATTTTTAGGCAAAATGCTGGGATCTTTTCTCTTGATCTGTATGGTTACAGGCAATACCTCTTCATCTTATAGCTGTACACAATAATCAATAAGATTAATCCTGTGACCTCTGTGAGATATTTCCAGTACCAGAGCAAATCAAATCACCTGGCCCAGATCTGAAGCAGAGGCTGAAGTCAGGATACAGTAAAAATTATCTGTCCTTTGGTGGTAGGTGTTACAGCTTCAGTGTGTGGTAGGTTCTGACTGGGCTGTAGGCTCAGGGGAATTGTGGCCTGTCTCTTCCAGGATAAAGAAATGTTCAGTAGGATTTGAGCAGCAAAGGGCATCAGTGCCCAGACCAATCAGAGCTGAAAATCAGAGTCCATAATGAGGAGCAAGCCTGAACCAGACCAGAGGCGGGGGACAAGCAGCTCAGTGGGTCACACTAGACCCTGCTGCACAGACAAGTAGCACGACAAGACGGTTCCACCATGGGATCACTCAGGCAGGCTTTGAACATAGGTTGGTTTTGTTTACTCATAAAACATCACTGCCCAGCTTCCCTTGCACAGCTCACTTGACACTGGCAGCTTTCAGTCTGCTGTCTTGGGCTTGATCTGAATGGTCAGGCAGAAGAGATAAAAGACCTTCTAAAGAGTTGCTCAACTGTCCACTAAACCTGTAACACCAAAGTGGAGGAGCAGCCATATACCTTTATTCCTCATGCACTGACTGTGGATCATTGTGGATGTAGGAAAGTACAAATTCAAATTAATTTGTCATAGTCTAAGTACTAGTTTATAGCTTTTATATTGATGGAGGAAGGCAAAGAACAAAGATATTTAGAATTCATCACGCATTATAACTTTCTGCTTATTCTTCACGTTTGAGACATTTGTCAGATCTAGAACAAAAGGAACCCAGAGCCTTACTTTCAGGCCAACAAAAATAAAGGAGATGATTTTTCAGATACTTCAGTTTTGAGCTACACATGCATTTGGTAGACAATGCAAGTGAAAAGCTTTGTAGTCAGGAGCTTGAGCGTAAAACCCAAGGGAGTTCCTGGGTGGTCGTGCCCAACTCTCTAGGCAGCCATATTTTACACAGCATTTTGGACCATCTCTGCGGGCAAGTTTGTGCTCAGGTCTTGTATTTCAAACAGGGCTTTGTCCTAGTTTTTTACTTGTGATGGTGGTGCCTATACACTCTCACTTTGCTCTTGTAGCAACATACATTGATTATACAGGGTGAGCAGAGGCAGGGTATGGTTCAAGGAAGGATCTTGTGCACTAAGAAGGATTTAAGCATGTCTATCAGGGTTAAAAAATTAAATCACTCATTTTGTCAGGAAACCTAATCTGCATCAAGACTTCTGGTTGTTTCACGCTACTTCAGGGTTGAACTGAAAAACCATATGGGAAGATGCCCTTCACTCACCCCAGCACCCTTCCTCTCCCTTGTTTCTTTGAGGAACTCTAAATCTGATAAGGGAGGATTGCCACAGCAGTAGGTAGAACACATACATCCTGATAGTTCCTGGCAGGTCAAATGGACCAGCTGTATTTCCAAGAACCAATTCACCCATTCTGGAAGGGAGGAAGCAAGGCACAAGAATTTGCCTGTGGTCCACAATTTATTTATAGCCACAACTGCAGTTACAGCTCAGGTCTTCCTGGCCACTAGGAAAGCACAGTCTGAGCTCCAGCCATCTGTTTGAGGGTTAGGCAACCTCAATCTCTGCCAGCTCCTGAACTTTAAAGAAAATTGGGTTGCTCGTTTTTTCTTCCCTTAAAGCTCCCCCTGAGCCTAGATTTAAGTGCCTAACAGTAACATTTCCAAAATGCCTCAGTGATTTGGGAGCACAAGTCACAGTAATTTCATGCAGACACTGTGGTGAAGACTGACCACTGGCCACCTCCTGCTAGGGAAAAATTTTGGCCATCATTACTCTGAAAGATGGTAAGAAAAGGGCTAATCTCCAGAGAGCCTCAGTACAGCCTTTGAAAAACATCTTAGTAATACTTTGTCATGCACAGCATCAACGCTGGAGTTGCTAGAACTCATTCTTCTGGGATACCGATTCTTTTCCCCAAAGTGATATTTAAACTATATAGTCATTGTTTTTGAGCACAGTTCAAGACATTCCTTTTCCCTTAACATACATGCCTGTTCAACCTAAAATTAAGAGTTGTGAGAATTAAGAAGGACTTTCAGTAAGTGAGCAGAACTGTATGTGAAGGAATAAAATAATCTTGAAGTTACGGAATGTCCATTACCTAAACTATAGACTTCAATTAGAGTAAAAGGACATTTTAGAAAGGTCCAAAAAGTCCAAATCTAGCCAGGAATTTACCTGTCTTTTGTGATGAACTTATTGTGTTGATTTCTTAATATCAGAGTAAGTCCAGTATACTTAACATCTACCCTGTTGTCCTGAAGTGGCCCTTCCTACACCATCTGTGGAAAAAAAAAAAGAAAAGCAAACACTGTCTTCCCAGAGCATTGGTGGGATCATTCAGCTGAAAGGGCCAACCAAGGGGTCATAAAATGCTGCATTTAATTTCAGTGTAGAAGAGAAATCCCATCCCTCCTCCTTCCACAAAAGCTTTGGGAAATGCTTCAAGACCAGTATTTGCTGCTAGCAGAAGCTTTATTCCACATAACCTCCCAGGGGAAGTCTCACAAGAGGAAAGGCTCTCCAAGACAAAGATCTCTTCCAACCAGCTGGAAAACAACATGCCTTCATTAATCTACTCAAGATACTGGGAATTTTGCAGAGCTATGCTACAGATTTGTGCAATACCTCCTGTTACAGATCTCTGGTCTCCAAAGACAATGTGAGAGAAGGGATGGGTGGGAGAAGAAGTCTACAATGAAGACTTCTAATTTCTGCTCTTGCATCTAGCACACTTATTAGAGTAGCAGAGGGGAGATTGGGACTCCCCAACATTGTATACTTGCTGTATCCAGAGATGAGTGAGCACCCAGCTGCTGTTTGCTGCTGTCCATACACATCTCTCCTATTCAGAGCGGTGCAGGCAAAAGCTTTTGTTGCTACCTCACTTTCCACCACAGGCAACATCTGTCAGCTCTAACTAGTCACTCTCAAGAACACAGAGGCACCCCTGCACAAAGCAGCTCACAGTCCTGATGACATAGAAAGGTAACACAAGTTGCCCAACGTCACAAACCAGTTCAAAGCCAAGGACAGAGCCCAGGAGGCCTGGTTTGCAACCAAAGCCCTTATTTCTTTCACCTGCAGGCTTGCTGTCCCCAACTGAGAGCATACAATGTAGGTCTGGGGGTGAAAAGACTTGCACCTGAACACGTTTGCACATCATAGAATAGTTAGAGTTGGAAGGGACCTTAAAGATCCCCAAATTCCAACACCCCTGCCATGGGCAGGGACACCTCCCATTAGACCAGGTTGCTCAAAGCTCTGTCCAGCCTGGCCTTGAATACTTCCAGGGACGGGGCATCCACAACTTCTCTGGCGAACCTGTTCCAGTGTCTCACCACCCTCATAGTAAAGAATTTCTTTCTAGAATCTAATCTAAATCTCCCCTCTTCCAATTTAAAACCATTACCCCTCATCCTGTCACTACATCCACTGATGAAGAGTCACTCCCCGTCTCTCCTGTAGGCCCCCTTCAGGGACTGGAAGGCCAAGTTAACAGCGTTAACTTTTTGTTCTTTAGCACAAGTGTAACCTAGATCACTGCTGAACAGAACAAACTCAGTGGATTCTGAGGACCGTGGAAAAAAGAAGCCCTGCTAATGAACTGTCTGTTCAGTAAAGAAAAGGCCTTAGCACCTCTGGGATGAAAGAAAATTTTTAAAAAAGCATAAAAATAAGTAGTCACAGAAGACGGGCTTGGCAAGGACTCCACGCCAGCTGAGCAGCTTTAACATCTGGTAGCCATGAGTGTCTCAGATCACGGGCTCCCAGACATGCGCTCTACAGCACAAACAAAGCATTTCAAAGCAGAGGATAAGGTGGGGGCAAGGCTGGATCTGCTTACTAGCAGCATCCAAACATGTGCTGACAGGGTGCCAGGGAACCAAGCCAGTCAGAGAGGACAGCCAGTTATCGCTCATCAGGCAGGTAGGGAGCTATCTCACAGCATGTCATCCACTTCCATCAGAGCCTCAGTTCCTCCATTAGCACAGCCAGGCTTGCTGCGAGGAGTTGGTAGTGACCACCAGTTAACTACACAAAAGCTTCTCTCCTCAACCTACTAAACCACAGTCCTTCCCCAGAGCTAGGAGCACTACAGCATAACTTCCCTACTCTCTACTACCTTGAAAAAGAAGTAGGAAGAGGTGGCATCATCAGTATTTCCTTTGTTGCTGGGTGGAACTTTGCCATTGCCTTGCTCCTCACCAAGAACATACTAGAACCAGCAGACACTGAACAGAAAGAGGCAGCACAAGGCATAAGAGAAGGCCTCGCACGGTTGTGGGCCCTCTTGAAAAACAAGGTGCAACCACCAGGAATAGAAACTACAGATATTTCTCTTTCCACACACACAGACACCATATTAGAAAATTCTCTGGAAAGCAAGAAAAAAGAAACACCACCCAGCTTTTTCCTCTCCTTAAAAACTGCCAACGCTTCCCAGTGAGGGAGAGGTGAGTGGAGGGTCAGTCAAACACCAAAAACCCCAAGTAACGTGAATGACAGATATACATTTTGGCGCACCAATTACCTCTCTAGACAGCTTCTGCAAGGCCTAAGCACCTTAACAAGCCTGTGAAGACCAAAAAAATTTCAGGTGGCAATGAACTATGCTGCTCTGAATTAGGTCAAGCTTTCCTAACCTGGCCACTTCTATCATCCCTGACTTTGCCTTCCCCTGCAGCCCATCACTGAAACCTTCCATCATGCTGCTCATTTACCTGGGAGGGAAAATGGCTTTGTGATCAGATGTTAGCTTAGACTTCAGACAGGCTGGGCTCAGCTCCCATCATCCACCACTTGCTCCCCATGGTTGTCGCACACCTCCACTTGTATAGGCAGGCAGCAAATACATTAATGATCTACGCTGTTCTGGCTCAGTTATGATAAAGGCCATAAAAAAAGAGCTATGAACGCATCAGAGTCTGCAAATCTCTCCCTTCCTCCCCCATTTTGCCCCAGGCTTGTGTTTTGGTTTTTTTTCCCCCCCTCTTTCCTGGGAAATGTGATGAAGGAGGGTGGAGTGGCTCGGGCTATGTACAAATATTCAGACGGTCTCTTAGCAATAAATGGATCTCAGTCAGTTCTATTATCTGTCTGGCTGTGGCTCCTATTATCTGCTGTGAATTGTAGCAGCGATCTCTGGAACAGCATTCAGGCACCATCATTACTAACTTCCACACCCTCCGAAGACCACACTCTAACAAGGCATGCTGGATAATACGTGCCATTAGAAGAGGGAACATAAAGGATTCAAGCTATGACTAACACAGTAAAAGGCTCTGCATGGGGCTTTACATTCATTGACCCTGGTTTGTTATTAAAGAAAATTCTAGGTTCAAAACCTAGACCTGCATTTTATATAGCGCATCAGCTGATTTACACAAAAAGCTGATTTCATCCTGTTCTTGCTTGCTCTCCCCCACCATACTAAATCTTCACGGAAGACTGCAGCTGGAGAGCAGGGAAGGCACAACTCAGGTCTGACTGGAGCTTATGGTCACCAAAATGTGGACCGTAAGCCCAAAGTGGCGAGCTTGTCCTGCCCAACAAAGCGCCTGGGAGCCTGCAATGCACCGCAAACCGGGACACCGCAGGGAGTGTCTAGCAATTCAGGGCTGAAAGCCTCCAAAGCATCACTCAGATGGCTCCGTGTTAGGAACGGGAATTTTGGGATCCAAACCCACATCTGACTTCCTCGCGTTTTTCACAAGCCCTCCAGTTCATTTGGGGCCCGTTTGCAAAGCCTAGATTGAAATCTAATATCTTTCCACGGGGTAGGATGAGGGTTTTAAGAGAAAACTGCTTAGGTCTCCCTCCCATAGCCAGCAACGCAAGGCAAGGCCACAAACATTAACTCCACCAAAGCTCATTTTCTTATGGGTTTCTACCTGGCAATAGATTGGTTTCAGCCTCCCAGGCACCGAAGCTCTGAACGGAGGTTTTCCTGAAACTAGGATATTTCAAAAGCCTCCCTCTCCTGCACAGCAGCCCTAATGCTTTTCTCACTTGGACACCTATTTCATAGCAGGGCTTGACATCTGACTATTACCCTTCATTCAGCATGGCTGAAAAATTAGTCATCAACCTAAAAAGTTATTAGGAAACACTTGATACTATGATTGCTTTCCTGTGGAATGAAGGAAAGAGAAGAGGTGGGGGAGGGAAGGTGGGTGACCCCTTGCACTTACAGTCAAGAAGGCTTTTCCAGCACAGGCACAGCTCTCCCAGAGACATCAGCCCACAGGGCAGCACCCAAGATGCCAGCTTGGCACAGCTGCTCCCACTGCTGATAGCCCAGAGGCAGCTGGCAGAGGCTGCCTTAAATAGAGCTGCTGCTCCCTGCAGCCATCTCTCCGGGCAGCACCACCCATGGCTAATGCAGTCCAGCTGAAAGTCATTTAGCATCCAGCAATTGCTCACAGGCCTCAGCTGGGAAACGAAGCCGAGTGCTTCTCTCCTGTCTGCCCGTAGGCATTTGGGTGCAGGAGCTGGACTTGCTGCTGTCCCATCAGTGCACAGGGCAGGACAGGGATGGGGAGAGCAGCCGGCTCTGAATGAAGCATCATGCCATGGGCTGTGAAGCCCAGGGAAGGGCTGGGGCTGAGAGAAGAAGCACAAGGGGTGAGCTCCACAGAGTCCACTCAGGTCAGGGACTTGCAGCTGCTGCCGCCAGCAACATCTCTTATCACATTTATGTGCCCCCTATGAGGAGTTGCTTAGGTAAAGCAGCCCAGCACTGTTGTCCTGCATCCTCAGATGGCTTCTGGCCACCCCAAACTGCTATCACATACCACACTCTGCTCTTGGCTCTACTCCTATCCATCATCCTGAGAGCTCCTCCAGCCCTGCAGACAGTGTGATATGCAAAACTGAGCTGGAGACAGCAAATGGAACTGGAAGAAGGGAAGAATTACAGGAGGAAGCTATAGGGGAAAAGTGGAAGCCCTGAAAGAGACTGCATTGATTGACCAACATCACGAAAAGCATGGAAGAACAGAATATTACACTTCTTCATGGCCATTTTCACACCTTGCACAATCAAACGCAAGCCATCTCAAAAACCAGGGTGGAGGGAGAAGTAACCTGTTGATGAAAAACAAGAACCAACAGCCTGGAAAAACATGGCATCTCCTTAGGCAAGGTTTGTTGCGAGGCAGAGCACAGCCATTGTATCTACCCACTCAACCCCCACCGCTCCACAGCTGAAAAGGCATTTGCTGGGAAGGGGCTGCCACTGGCTAATAGCCCTCATGCCCACAGCAGAGCTGGCAGTCTAAAAAAGCTGCATTTTAAGTGGCTTTCTGGCGGGCAGCACCAAACATTTGCAGAAGATGTTTTGAGAAGTAAAAAAAAAAAAAAAATTTAACTTATTTTCTTTTATCTGACATTGCAAAATATAACTACTGAACTCCCAGTATCTCTCTCCTTACAAAAAATAACCTGAATTTAAGAGAGCGATAGCTTTTCAAATTTGCAAAAAATTTTTTGAAAAAAAAAAAAAAAAAAAAAAGAAAAAAAAAGACAGACTCCTCCCCGTTTTTATGGTAATAAAAACATATTTGATTTGTATACAGTTTATATGCTTCATAAAAATGCTAATTACTCTCCTGAACAGAGGGGAAGCAGAGCAATTTTTTTGCATCCCACCCTTCCCCCTTCACTACCCTTTATACTTTTATGACGCAGCATTTATTTAAGTCGGAATTGTGCCCAGCTCGTTCTGCCTTTCGCACGGCGCATCCTCCCCTCTCTTCCCACTCGTAAAAAAAAATAATAATAACTTGCAAATTTATTTCAGTGGAAATTTGGAAAAACATTATGAGGAAAAAAAAAAGCCTCTAAACATAAAGCACACAAGGACTCCAGCACTGCCCCCCCCTCCCCTTCCACAACTTTTTCCCTTGGTGCATACATTTTTCCAAGGTCACCTCGGAGGCTTTTCCTAGTTGGCTATTAAAACAAAAAAAGCGCCTGCCCCAAGAAGCGCATGAAGCCATCGCTGTGGCTTGGACTGTTTCCCTGTGTACGGATGCCACGGGAGAAGAAGCAGGGTGTGGGGGGGAGCTGATATTTTTCCAAGACTTTTTCTCTCACCAGAGGAGGAGGATGAAGATGGAGTGATGAGTGAGGTTCCGTTTGTCCGGCAGCATGAGTCACTCAGCAGCAGTTTCCGATACACTTTTTTTTTTCTCTTTTTTCTTTCCATTACAGAGTTTGGTGTCATTTATTCCTCCCTCCTCCTCCTCAAGAAAAGAAAAGAAAAAATCCTGCTACCGTTATGTCTAATTTATTCTGGGAACTTGTTTGAGGACCCACCAAACATAGTGGGGGAAGGGTGATTTGAAACACAATCCAAAATATAATCGGCTCTGGAAGCTTTTAAAGAGACTCCTTTAAGGCTGTGCCAAACCTTAAAGAAGGAAAATACTTCCACTAAATCCCTCCTACCATGAATGGGATCCTGTATGTCTGAGGCTTTTTATTGGCTGGGTGGTTTGGGGTTGTTGGTTGGGTTTTGTTGGTTGTTTTTTTTTTTTGTTTTTTTTTTTTTTTTTATATCAAAGATGTTACTCTTTCAAATAGGGCCTGAGCTCTGCGGCTTTTCGGCAGGCAGCAAATTCTTGCTCCTCGGGCACGCAGCGATCTGACACAGCCCTCCCCCACGCTGGGTTGGGTTCTCATGCTAAGATCTGGCTCCTGGAGCTTGAGCTGTTGTTTTTTTTCTGGAAGCTGTTTTTTCCCCTCTTCACCCTTTAAAAACAAAACTAAACAGAACTAAGCCCTTAAAAAAAAAAAAAAAAAGGGAAAAAAATACCCAAGCTTCACAGGGCCCAGAAACCCAGCCTGGCCTGAAGTATCCCCATCATCCCCAGGCAAGGGGTGATGCTGCCCACACAACCCCCATCAGCTCCTCTGCAGCCAGCCAGCATGGGGTGGTGAAGCAGGAGAAGGCCCCATCAGCGGGCAGAGGATGTGGACAGGACATCACAGTCACAGTCAACACCACCCAATCAACAGTTTTATGAACAACATATAGACACGAATAGCCATCTTCCCCCATATGTTCTCCCCAAAATAGCTCCATTCAGTCTTGCTCCAGATCTCAAATGAGCAAATCTGAGCTGTTCCTCTGCTGTTACTCCCCTGTGACAGAGCTGGAGCAGGCTCTAAATGGTGATATTACCTATCCCTGCATTAAACCCATCCCCTGAGTTGGCAGAGAGCAGGGGTGATTGCAAGGTTCATCTGTTTATTTTGATGGAAGTGTACTTCAGGGAGCTCTGGAAGCAGCGTTATATTTTATCTAGAGCAGGAGGTCCTGCTGCCCTGTAGCTCTTTCCTTCCAGCTACACTTAAATCCAGGTCAGGAAATGCATGCCACTATCTTTTGTTTCTTGCAACAAATGGCATTAATGCAGCCCCACAGCCTGTGCAGTATTTAATCCTGATTGTTTACTCCTTCAGATGCCACATTTAGCTTCTGCTCCTCTGTCCAAGTCTCAGCTCCACCAGTCCACTCTGTGCAGAGAGAGTAAACAGGAAAACTCAGCAGAAGGGGAAGGCAGGGCTCTAGGAGCAGCAGTCTCCTTTCCAAGTCCAAAAGGCACAGGACAAAGGCTGCAGGGAAAACGACTGGAAGTTTGGTCTGAGTGAACCCCGTTTTGTCTGAATCCAGGCATGCACCGGGGCCAAAGAAGAGACCTTTCTCCATTGACTAGGAGGTCAGGAAGCTCAAGGCATCCTGCCCGCAACAGCCTCATTCTTCACATGCCACGGGCAATTTCTCTTCTGCATTTCAACTTCTTCTCTAGTCTCATCTCACCCAAAACTGGTAAGGCCCATCCTTGCACCAGTGACTCTTCTTCCCATGCAGACTGGAAAGACATGCAGGAGCCCTGGCACCCTGACAGTGTTTTCTACTTAATTAATACATTTCTCATAAGGGGCAGCTGCAGTTCAAATATTTTATCCCTGTTTCTTCTCCTTTCCCTGGAGGAGCACGTGCTCTTGGACTGCACCAGCAGCGATGTGGAAATGGCTGCAGCAGAGGGAAGCTGGCTGCAGACAGACCTTTCCTATCTGGGCGCTGGGTGACTCCAGAGAGTGCAGCCTTTTGCCTGCCAAGCTCACCGAGTGGCCCAGGTCACAGTGTGTCCCTGGCCAGGCTTTGTGCCAACGTGCCATGCGACCATTGACTCGCTGTTTTCTGTTTGGCCGCTCTTGAAACAGTTGGTTATTCGGAGCCCCGGAGCAATCTCGGAGACCCCACGAGAAATACTCCCACTCAGTCCTGATTTCCTGTTTACAATGACGTTTTGGGATGTGCTTCCAAGCCTGTGTTTAATCCTTTTTACTCTGCCACATTGATTTTGAATCATTTTAGTTTAAGTGTTATGAGTACCAAGACAAATATTTTTCATGAGTCTCAAACCACAAGTATCTTTATTGACCATATTTTTAATTTCATCACAAATAGTCCCAAGTTTAGCTTGACAGGATCCATCTTCCACAAAGTACCACAGGCCTTCTGGTTAAGAACCAGCCTCATGAAAGCAGCCATTTAATGGGATTTCAGGGCAGCTGTGAAAAGAATGGGTTCAGACCTCCTACCCTCCAGTAAAAAAGGCACATAACCCCCTCCAGGAACACAACACAAACTGTTCTGGAAGAAATCTGTGCTCATCCAACTTTACGTTTCTTACAGATTAGGCTTCAGTAGCTGCCAAAAACATGACTGGCATTTCCCAAACACACACAAACATTATTTATTAAAGGAAATTGGAGTCCCCTCTCTGAACAACCACTGGGTCTTCAGTCTGAGTAGAAGAAAGCCAGAGTGTGCAAGTACCCCAGACCCCGAGCACAGCCACATGCATCTGCAGCTTTGTGGCTATTTGCAGCTCAAGAGAAGTTCAATGCAAACTGAGTGGCCAATGCTCTACAAGTAGGAATACCATGGGATTTTCTGTAAAGGCAACTTGCAGCAGGAAGCTCAATGTATTTTTCTTCCCCGTTTGACAAATGCTGTGATTCAAAGCTCCAGCATGACCCAGCAGAATGTGTTTTTTGAATCTGCAGAGGAACCCACTTTAAATATTGTAAGTTAAAGGGAAGAAAAAGAAGCCAACCTCACATCAGGTTTTGTGTGCCAAACCTCACCATATAGACATGTGTAATTATGGAACTTCCTGGAATATATGTTTGCTAGAAAGAGAAAAGGATAGAGGTTACATGGGACTCTGAAGAGCCTCATGAAAGGATGCAGGATGATAACCAAATGACCTGCTGAGTGGGGAAAGAAAACCACAATGCCCACTTTTATGTGGCATTCAAAGTATGAGCTCTCAAATATGTATGATAAAGGAGGCATCCCCATGCAATGTGTGCCAGCATGTTGTTTTTAAGCACTGATTATACCTGGAGGCAGTGGGCCACATGTGCCTTGCTGTAGATTTGGTGTTACTGGCATGAACTCACTCATTTATTCCCAGGAAAAAAAATACTTTTTTTTTTTTTTTTAACAGCAATATGTTCTAATCTAAACTTCTCTGGCCTCCTCCTAAAATGTCAGCACTTCTGGTCAACTGCTCAATATCACCAAGAGAGAGCTGGAACCTCTCCCAGTGCAAGCGCCCACATCTCACCCCCTGCAGGGCCCTGGGACAGGCAGGGTTTCTTCAGCCTTCATTGCGTTCCAATGTGCTCACTCATACAGTTGTTTGTGACCTTTTTTAAGGGTGGGTTTTTTCTTTCTTTTCTTTTTTTTTTTTTTTTCTTCCTTTCCTCCTGATCCTCGTGAACCCTAATTATGAATCCAAGGTCGTTATCAGTGATGTCAATTATACAAAGGCTGAGCAGCTGCTCCCCCTGTTGCTGGCCTAATAGTGCCATGTTGAAGTAGACAGCAGAATTTCTTGTGCCATTTAAAATTTGCTATATCATGAGTTTCCTTTCAATTGCAAAAGCAGAAAAACAGCTTGAGTACTTTTCCTCCTACATCTTTACTTCAAGCTGCTTTTACAGTCCTCAGTACATCCTTCAGCATCTCCTGCCTTAAATACACATCCCAAGGGGAATAAAGGGGCATTTAACAAAGAACAGTTTTTCCCAGATGGTACCCAAAGTCATCCACAAACATAAAGATATGGATTGCTTTAAAATAAACTCTACTGGAGGTTTTTTTGGCTGTGGAAGTATAGGGCATGTGGCTATTCACATGTTACAAAGTGCTGTACCCAGTACTAAAATACAACTGCTTCAGGGTGAGAACTCCAAGGCAGCTTACCAGTGCAGAGCAGCAACAGATAATGTTTGAGTAGAGGATGCAGAGCAGTACTTAGCACGTAACGGAAATGAAAGGGGGCCTTTCTTCACCTTGATATAATTTATAACAGTTTAGATAACTAGAGGGAGGTAGCCCCAACAGCATACTATCACAGTTATCAGTGATTTTCTCTTCTACGCGCGGGGTGAGGAGTGTGGTGTGCCACTTCCCACCATGTAGGAAGTGACAACAAGGGCTGACTTCTTCATGGCAGGCGCATCGTAGCAAATAGCTAAAGAGACCTAACTCTTCCCCTTTCACATCTTCTGCTTATTTTTTACTTCTTCATCTCAAAAGATGAAAGAAGGTAGCTGAATTCACAGGGGGTAACCTCCTTTGTGACCTCCCTTGCAAAGTGACACACAGCAGCACCACTGGGAAATGCTCATTTACCACATCTAAAGTATGCGGAGGAATCTGCTTCAGAGCCTCTTTTATGTAAAGCAATGCTAACATGAGATTGTACAGAGGAATGGGGCTCTCTTAGTCTGCACATCAAGTGTTCATAAATGGTTATCTCTTTTACTGAAGAGCTACTGGTGTCCTCTTCCCCCAGCCTCCTACTTCCCAATCCCAAATTTTGCCTTGCGAACTCTTACTGGGGCCTGAGACTAAAGTTGGGCTCTTCCTTACTGAGTATTAACCCCAGCAAGGAAAAACCCATGGGCCAATTTATCATCTTGATGATGCTTGCATAATCCTATCTCTGTCTCTGTCTTTGCTGTGCCCCCTCTTACTGTACTAATGAGGACAGAAAGCAAATTAAAAACCCTTGCCATTGTCAGCACAGCCAGCAGCTATGACTCAGAACACACAGAGGCTGCAGATCTGGTGAGCAAGATGGAACTTTTACTGCCTATAACCCCTCTTTTTTTTTTTTTCCTTTTTTTTTTTTAAATAGTCATATTAGAGAATAGAAAAACTTCAAAGAATTTGACTCTCTCAAAATTACTAAATGATTAAGGATTTCTGCTGTAGCCACCTTTTCAGTTAACTCCAGGGATGGATTAGATTCTCCATGCCTAAGCATCTCCAGAAGCTTCAACACCTCCTAGAAGCCCTTAGGGTTTGCACATCTGGGCTTTAACCATGCAAGATCCAGAACTCTCAATGTCTTCAAACTTTGAGAAGTTCTTGCTTAGGCCAGGGGGATGCTGTCAAAATAGATTTCTTTACTGAGTGACTCAGTGCTGCTTTCAGTCCTTGCCAGAAGCCAAGCACAGAGGCATGAGGAAAACAAACAGAAGTTACTGAAGCATTTCAGAGTTTTCAAAAAAGTTTGGTTCAGCTTTAATTCCAGTAAAGCTGAGAGATGGATGAAGCACAAAATATTTCCTAACCAAATTCCCCATGCAAAGGCTCTTAGTAGAAAAGTATGTGTAAATTTTACAACAGTTTTGCATTCCTGGTCAGGACCTGCAAGGTTCCAGATCTGGACGATGGGAAGGACAATGCACATAGAGAACCCATGGGAAAACACCCTGTAGACACCAGCTCAAGTTTTGCCCTCAGCTCTACTCCCATGGTGAACAGACTTCCCTGGAATTGCAAAAGTGTTTCAGAGCAGAATCCAGCTTTTTTTTTTTTTTTTTTTTTCTTTCTTGTTGTTGTTTTTGTAGTGCTATAATCACTTTATGGAAGAGCCTGGCAGACAGCAAAGGCTGCACTCACACAAGCATGCTTGCTGGGAACTCTTTCCCAGGAATGCTCAGCTTGGATCTGGCCAGCTTTTCATATAATTCAAACAGTAGAATGCCATTTTTGAAAAGAAAATAGTCCAAATATATTTAAGTGTGAAAACCAAAGCTCAATTTGCCTGAAGTTAGAGAAAAAAGTTAAACCCCAGACATGCTCGCAAAATACTTCCATGCCAAAGCCTATCTGTTTTCACACACTCCTTTGTATGTTTTTTGTGATTAACACCAGTTTGACACTGGGGAAAGGGAACCATCAGATGCATCATCAGCTTCTTCCCTCCTACCTCTTGTCAGAAAAAGTACCATAGCTCAACGTAGGGCAGCAAAGCAATAACATAGTCACTCTCCAAGCTTGTGATAATGCCACAATGGAAAATATTACAACAAAAATATTGATATACCACGTAAAAGATTCACTTAACATAATCTAGGCCAAAGAACACTGAAACATCTTCTTTATGACATTACAGTTATTTCATAATATAAATGAACAACTTCAGCAGGGGAGTTGGACTAGATGATCTCTATGGTGCCTTCCAACCCTAAAAATTCAGTGAAATTCAGTGAAGCCCCTGGGAGAACTGCTATAATGATATTATTTTAACTTTAACCTTTAAAATTTATTTTAAATGTAACTGTCATACTTCATGGGGTTCCTGATGCTGTGATTTGGAATAATTCAGCCATTCTACTATTTACTTTTAAACCATGCATTTCACATACATGTATAGGCACAAACTTAAACCCATCTTAATGAGAATTCCTTCATCTTTAAAATGACCAAGGAAGCTACACAACCATCCATGGACCTCTGTCCTACAAATGCAGCAAGAATACAGGCTCTGCAGCTGGACACAGCTGTGGCACCCGTAGCCACAGCTGATCCCAGGGTCCAGACATGCACTCAACCTACCTCCTCCCATCAGGTCAGCAGCACCATAACATCACTTGGCACACACACAGCTGCAGAGGAAGGGTGGTCATTGCCCCTCTGCAGATTTATCTTGATCAATAGCCTATCTGCAGGCTGGTTAATGCTAACAGACGGTAACAAGCGATAACGTACCTTAATTGCAAGCTGATGTCCTTAAACACAGCTGTGCACAGGGTCTGTCTGAATTTCAGCAGTACAGCAAATCTCAGATGCTGTTTTGTTCCATCTTTATAGTTATTCAGAGCATAAGAAGCATTGTTTTCCCCTCTTAATTTAAAAATTTAAAGTCTCCTATTAGTCAAACCAGTTAGTGAACCAACTTGTAAGTTCTCTGCAAAATCCACGTGATATACAAAGTCCAAGGGTTACAAATTTAAGGAAACCATTAATCTATATTCCTTACGCGGGACCAGAGGAATTAACTCTGGCTTTGTACACAAAATAGAGTCTCTGATTCATCACTGCACCAACTGACTAGCACAGTAAGACCAATTTAGGCAGTTTCTAACAGACTACAGAACCCAAATCAAACAGTCAACAAAATCAGACCAAAAACTTGTGCCCCAGGGGTGAATTCTGACCCAGGCTCAAAACAGCAACTGCAAGTTCTTCAGTCGGTGTTTGTAAGGTCACGCTCCCCTCATCAAACTAACTGGAGATCCAGAAGACAACTTCAGCATATTCTCCCAATTAAATAGCTCGTTTGGATCTAATACAATGTTTATTGACTCCTGGGCCTGTATTGATTCTGAATAGTCTACAGCTAAGGTTTTGAAAATGCCTTGGAGATAAATCAGCATGCAGGTAATAAACTGCAGATCACATAAGCAAACATTACTTAATTATATTCCTATTAATATATTGAGTCTGTAATGAATTTTTTGAGGCATTTAATTATCAATTTGACAAGATAATCTAGGGGTAGTTAATGATGGACCAGTAAATTGTTAAAAAAATACAGACACTTAATAAGTCTCCTAACTGACACTGAATTAACTTGCTTTAGCTGTCTGGTTAAATAGACAGCAGTTAATTACAGAGTGCTTAAACAGTCTCACAATTTTAATATATGACCCTCTTTGCTGTGCAGTAACCATGCAGCAGGAGACAGGGGGTTTTCTCCATGTATTTCCTTCAGATAGCTGAATTACTTGATGTTGCAACCACTCTGTTTTCAGCTCGCTTCAGCAGGTATTCCTCTCTTATTTACAGATACAAAGGGCTGCTCCCTCTCTTCAGTGATCAGAAATCATTGTGTGTTTTAGTCCCCACAGGATTAACAACAAAAGGGGAATTTTTCTCTCATAGGAGGGGTGATGCTTCGGAAATGGAAGCAGTCACCATGAAGCTCCAAGTGGTCCCTGGGCAGGGAGAGACACCCGCTCGACATCCTGGCCAGCCATGGATATCCAAATATTGCTGTCTAGATATCCATGTATATCCAAGAAATGCTTTACCCAGTGCCGAAGTGCGGCTCCTTCTTTGGATAAAATCTGACACTTCACTGCAACAATTGGTTCAGCACTGACTCATACAGAGATGATCACTTGCCATAGAGTTTTGGGAGCTTAAAAAAAAAAAAAAAAAAAAAGTATTTCAGTGAGAGAAAGGGAGAAAGAAAGAGAAAGCCAAGAAGAGAGAAAGGTTCTCTTGCACTAGAGTTTTGGGAGGTTAAAAAAAAAAAAAAAAAAAAGGCAAATGAGCCAGCAAAAGCAGCACCAGAGACAAGCAGTAACAGTTCATCCCAGAGGTTAACGAATAAGGGTAACAAATATTAATAGCCGTGATACCTTCTCTAGGAATAGCCTCAAGCTGCACTGAGGAAGCTGCGCTTCCTCGAGCTGGGGAAGTCTTGGCAATGGTTGGTTTGAAATGTAAAACACTGCTGATGATCCCGGGTTGTGCATGAATAAAACATTGTCGACCCTTAATAAGCTGGAAGAAAACACATGCAGTTCTTTTAAGAAAAAGACATTTCAGGAAGCAGAAGCAATGTTGTTTGAGTCCAGAAGTTCAGAGCCCCCCAGTCATCAGTCTCTCCTCTCATTAGCTTAAAGAGAAAATTTCAAGTGCTGGTTCTTTTAATTTATTTACTTTGGGGAGCCTTTAAGGATCAAGCTTTTTTCCTCACTAATTACACAGCCTAAAAGCCCTTTCTCCAAAAATAAATAAAAACATTCATGCAATAGCACAAATCCAGGAAGAAGGGCTTTAAAAAGCCACCAAATGTTATGAGACTGAAAAACTTAAGCGGAAACCCCAGGGGCCCTTACTTAGCCAGACATTTGCATGACAGTGCAATGACACCAACAACATCATTCTGCTTTTGAAGTCACTAGTAGCTGCGGCAGTGTTAGGTAGCAGGGTTAGTGGGCAGAGCTCTTCCATCACAGCTTCCTCCAGGTATGAATTCAAGGGAGACAAACCCTCAGTCTGGAAATGAAGAAGTCATGGTGAATTCTGTGTCTCTCACTGCTTTGTGATGATGATGATATCGTGCTCTTCAGAGCTAGGCCAAGAAAGACTAAACAGGGCTGTTGCAAGGCACAGTCCCCAGGGCATCCTTCTCCAACTTCACTGAAAAGAAAAAGTTTCTGCCACCTCTGGTTTGCCAGCTGGGCTGAGGGCAGCTTGGACACCTGAGGAGGCTCTGTTGGCCACCGAGGACACCACCATCCTCAGCTTGAGGGGAGCTGCTTAACTGTTCCTGCAGACCTGTTCTGCCCAAGGAAAGCATGAAAAGCCGTAAGGAATCCTTGCCACCTTCCAAGTATTGTTTGCTACATGTTTATCAGTGACACGGAGAGAGGGAAAGGACTATGTCTTCAAACCTGGGTTTTCCCAAGTCTTGTCCTCTTGCCCGGCTCCCCCAGAGTCATCACTGATTTCTCATCCACTGATCAATGACCTCCCTTCAAGAGGTACTTGGTCTTTTTAGGGCAAATCATGGTAAGACCACCATCCCCACAGATACTCTCTTCAGAGAGCAGTAGTTGGGGCTGGAACACATGCACAGCCCTTCAGCTTGTGCTGAAGATGGGACTATGGTGGCTTCACAGACCATTTTCTCAACAGGAGTTGCTTACTGAAAGAGAAGGCGGTGCTTTCCCCATGTTGACACCAAGCCTGCCGAGGTCACTGGCAGGGCTGTGCTCTGCAGGATCCATGCTCATGCCCAGTTGCTTTGGGCATGCCATTGGAGAAAACATTTTGCCAGAGATGTCAGATTTACCACCAGCTCCACATGTGGAATGCAGCACATGCACTACCAACGTGCTGCGGTGTTTTTCAAAAGCCACTTTTAGTCCCAGCACCCCTTGGGATGTCTAGAAACAGGCTCTCACTGCATGCCAAGAAGCACAAGCCGGGCCTATGATGTTTCTGGGCTGGCTGGTGATGGAATGGTTTGTTATGGCAGGCAGCTGTGCTGTGGCCTGAGAGACCAGCTCACAGCCATGACCCTCTTAGGACCCTTGGCCAATGCTGCTATGGTAAGCACCAGCTGAAAGCCATTGTCCTGCTCTCCAAGACCACTGCTCCCTCTGACCTAGCTCTGCAGGCTCCTTCTCTGTGATTTCTGCTCAGAGTAGGCAAGAAACTCCCATTGCCCCAAGGTGGGCAGCTACCCTGCCCTGCTGGGGCTGCAGAGGTGGGCTGTGGGTACCACCAGCCCTTTGCCTCTCATTCCCAGCATGGGTGAGTGCTCCAGCCTCTGCACATCCCTCCTCCTCTTGCCACAGCCGGTTGCCGGGGTTTCTCTTTGGCTGCCGCTTTTGGGCACAGCTGCAGGAGGGCTCTGCTCCAACACAGGCTCAGCTGGGCTAGCACAATGGGAAAACAAAGGCCCGCTCGCCGGGGATCTGAGCCTTTTCAGCCCTGTTTCCTTTTCCGATGCTTTCATTTCCTCCGAGCAAAATGCTGCTGAAAGGAGGACAGTGTCGCTGAGGCTGCTGCCGTAGGCATGGGGGCTTGGATGTCACTGGCTGCTTCTTCACCTGGGTCAGTGATTTCAAAGGGGCCTTCACTCAGCTCCTCCCTTAGAGATAATGTTTCTTCTAAAAAGGCTTACATGGGCAGTTGATAGAGACCCAATATCTCTATACCTTAGAAACAGCCAGCTTTGCCTGGTCCATGTTCCTGCAGCTGATCCCAGCAGAAGCGCTGGACACCCCAGAGTGAGCGCAGGCAACACGGGCTAGCAGAGGTATCTTATTTTTGGCATTTTTCTCTGCAGTCCTCAAGGCATCCAGCAAATCTGGGGAAGTGTTTCGGGAAGTCAGGAAGAACTGGGGTAGTCTGTGCTTTGGCAGTTGTGGGATGGGGTGGGGAAGGGGAGGAGGGAATGAATGTGGCTTGATTTATGGCACGGCTTTACTGCCACTGCCTTTGACATTGAGGGGCTGGGGGAGGTAGTGCTGGAGAAGGGGAGGCTGCGTTAATTGAAAAGTTTTTTGGCAGGTGACAAAGTTATCCTTGCTGGGAAACGGAGAAGGTGTTAATCTGCGCAATTGCTAAGGAAGAAATTAATATTCCCTGCCCTCAGAAGAACTTTTAAGTTAAAACAAACCAAAACTGAACCACCTACGGAAGATTTCCTAGAGGTGGGGTTCCTCAGTGGCGGGTACGTCCCTTAGAGACAAACAGACCTGGAGGTGACCCCATCGTGCCCTCAGGAGAGCTGTAACCCCTCCAAACTCTGCCACCACCTCCCCACGACCATGACTCGGGGGGGGGGAGTGGGTGTGGCCCTCCCCGCGGAGGATTTCCATCACTT
>NW_015090872.1:5946947-6042657 GCF_001431845.1 Calidris pugnax | reverse complement strand
TGGGGGGGGGGTCCCCGGGCAGCCGGGCCCGGTCCCCTCCGCAACGCACCCCGCTCCCCCACCAGCCCCGGGCCTGCACCATCCCGGTCTGGCCAGCAGAGGGCGCTCGGGGAGAAGGATTGCCGAGGGGCCGGCGGGGAAGGGGCGGCCGGTCCCGGGGGCGGGGGAAGCGGCCGGCGGTGCGGGGCAGGGCGGCGGGGAGGCGACCTGCCGAGATGGAGGTGGGGGTCCCGGGGCCGAGGTCGGGGGAAGAGGGGGGAAATGGGCAGGCAGGTAGCTGAGCTGAGCTGAGCTGAGAGGGCCCCGAAAGGCGGGGAGCGGGGGGAAGGCTGTGGTTTCTGGGGGTGCAGGTACTTCGCAGGATGCTGCCAGCAACCAGTCATCCCGCTGGGATCACCTCCGTCTTTCTCCAGGCTCCCCTTCCCTGGGCATTGCCCCCAGGACTCGGCGTCACATGAATCGGCTGTGAGAGAGGAGTGAATTGCACCAAAAGTCCGAAATGCCAGGTTAGGTGCCATCCTTTGGCCCCATCTGCTGCAGGATCCAACGTGCTCCTGGGATGCAGCTCATTTCCACCTTGGCCAACCTGCTCACCTGGAGAGACCCAGCTTCCAAAGGCATCGCTTTCTCCTGTTTCTCCCTATCCCAGAAGTACTATGGCTTCTTTTAAAATGGGGAATGGATTAAGAGCAAAGTAAATGTGTGTTTGGGTGGAAAAGCTCAACATAAAGGCACCAGGCACAGTGGGGTGCTTGGCCAGCCCAGCCAAATGGCTTCTAAGGATGGCTCTCCTGGAACAGGAGAGAGACAGAAACAAAGCACCTCCAAGGAAGGAGTCTGGCAATGTGACACCTTTCTTCCCCTCTGCCATCTGCCCCACTAGCCTCCATCCTCTGATCTGCTCACAGAACCAAGGGCTGTGAGAGATGGAGATTTTTGGAGATACAGCACTCCCCTTGCCCTTAGTTCCCCCTTTCCAAGGATCTCCATTTCTGGGGGCTCACTCCCTCCCAGCCTGCAGAGCCCTCACTTCCATTAGCAAGGAGGTTTGCTTTATCTCAAGTCGCACCAAGTGACACAGGCTGTGTCGTCTGAGCTCAGGACCCTCCTTGGCCCATTGGCTGCGGTTCCACAGTGCTGCACCCCTTCCCACAGAGGGGACCCGGGCAGCTCTGCCTGGCCTTAGCACCTCCAATGCAGGAAGGCAACTCCTGGAGAAGGGGCAGCCAAAAACATCTCCTACAGCTATGCTGGGGATGGCACAGCGGGGTGGGTCCAGGTCCTGGTCCAGGTTAGGTGCCATCCTTTGGCCCCATCTGCTGCAGGACCCAACATGCTCCTGGGATGCAGCCCATTTCCACCTTGGCCAACCTGGCTCACCTGGAGAGACACAGCTTCCAAAGGCATCACTTTCTCCTGTTTCTCCCTATCCCAGAAGTACTATGGCTTCTTTTAAAATGGGGAATGGATTAAGAGTATGGGGGTAGGCCCATAGGTCCATGGGGCAGTGACAGCACCCGGTTCTAACTTGCACAAGGGTGACAGGGGGCTGCAACCCAACAAAAGGGCTTTTCCTTTGAGCACCCCCCCGACCACAAACAGCAGGAGCAGCGGCCGCTGGAAGCGACTGGTTTGCTCCAGTAGCCTCTTTACAAGCACCGAGGGACAGCTCCTCGGGGACGCTGGGTTTTTAAAAGGCCACTTATAAGCTTTAATACTGCGCTGGGGGAGAGGGTAAGGAGAAGGGGGGGTCAGGGAGGGGTGGTTGCATTGACTGCTTAGGACTTAAAGCTGTAAACCTCTTCTTCCCTCGCTCATCGCTGGGACGTTTTTATTGGCGAGATGAAGGGAGACAGAGCACAGCTCCACAACTTGCTCTTCTTCTAGAGGTTAATGACCCAGTTAGCAGCTCTTGGCTGCATTTCCCGACATTTTGCAGACATCAAGACCCGTCTCCCTGCCAAGTACATTCTGTTCCCTGGAGCTCGGCCAATGCATCTCAGATTACTATGTAATGCGACAAAGAGGGAGAGCTGGAGGTGAGGGTGGGGGCTGGAGGGGAGATACAGGAGCCGTTGGGAAGGGGGCAGGGAGAAAGTGGGAGAAGGGGAAGCACCACTTCTAAATATAACATCTGAGATGGAAATGAAGCTCCCAAGGTGCTTATTTGCTGGATAAAAACGTGAATCCCAGGATAAATTGGAGTGATGCTTCTGGGAAACAGATGCAATCAGCAAATAATTCCCCCCAAGGGACTGTACAGGCCTGCGCTTCCCGGCTCCGCTAACAGTCAAGCTCCTGCTGATGATGCCCTTGTGCCCAGGACAAATACTACTAGAGAAACGGGGCTGCTTTCCTGAATGAGAGTCCAATGTCCCAGGAGGAACAAGGGCTTAGCCAAGAAAACGGGGAGTGAGGGGAGAGAAGAGGAAGCTGTTCCTGCATCGTCTTTTATTTACCTTTTTGCAACAGGGGCAAAAGATGCTGCTCAGATGCACTGTGCTTGGTGAGCTTGGTTGCTTCAGACTCAGTCACTTGCACAGTAAAGGGAGGACAGTCAGACCTTAGGGAAGGCTCTCTTGGCAGGGTTGGAATGTGCAGATCGCAGAGCAGCTGAGCTACCAAACCAATTAGCAGCAGGTGCCTGCCATTGCTAGAGGCCAACGTGAATCTACGCTCAACACATGCCCACAAGCATGTTCACTTTGCCCAGTGAACAGTATGGTGTCCTCTCCTGAGCCATGCTGGGGTCATCCCTTGCAGCGCTACTGAGATCCCTTGGTCATTACACACACTGAGACCCCCTTGGTCCTTGCAAACCTCCCCTCCCAAGCATCCTGTGCCACTTTTCTAATAAAAAACACATTGTTTTCTACATGTCATATGTCTAGGTCTCACACGTTGGCAGTGTTGAGAGCCAGGTTTGGTGTCCCGACCTGAGAGGAACCCTTACAACCCCTCCTCTCCCAGACTGGCATCTCTGTTACTGCATCTAGGTGGGATGGGAAAGCTGTGTCTCCTGCTAGTTCAGCTCTGGGCCTTGTTCACAGCCAGACCTGCAGCTCCATCATGCCCTGGTCTGCATGCACTACCCTGAATGACGTGCCACAAGCCTTTCTCCACTTGGGGCACAGTCATGCCAGTTCTCAGCCCAAACTTTTCCCAGGCCTGGGCTTTCCTTCCCTCCCACCCTCCTACAGCTGTATCAACTCCAGTAGGTCCCAGCATACGCCTCATAGACATCCCAGCCTTGGGCTCCCCTGCCCAAGCCCCACACCACTGTAGCAGCTCACCTGGTCCCATTCTTCCTCTGCTGGTCTTCTCAGATATAGCCATGATGCAATGATCCCATGGTCCCAATCCCAACCCATTCCCTCTCCCATCCTATTCCTGCCCCATCTGCCTGTTCCCATGTTGCCTTTCCCACTCCAGCCGGGCTTTTCCAGGACACAGCCTCCTGTTGTAGGGCACCAAGGATGGAGAGGATGTCCTCTCCTCTGCCAGCACACTCATGGCTGAGCCTGCTGGCACAGCCCTCTCGCAAGGAGACGTGCTAGGAAACAAGCCCGGTGAGCCACCTCTGACCAAGGTGTACATGGACGGTGTCAGGAGCAGTGGATGAAGGTGGGACTCCACTAAGCAAAGCAGGAGGCCTGGGGAGGGCACAGGGGAATGGCTTGCCACACGCAAGGTGTCAAAGCCTGCCCACAGGATCTGAGATACCCCGTGGTCAGGCCCATGCCATGGTCATGCCAAGCATTGCTCCAATGTCTCCCCATGGAGTGGCAGGAGGAGTCAGGCAGGGTCTGCACTCAGGGCTCAGAGAAAGGGTTGGTCCCTGTCATTGCAGTGCAGCCGGGACGTGTGCTGGGCAGAGGGTCTGCTTCCCGGTTCGAGGATGGCTGGGTGGGAGCCAGACCCCTCGGCCACACTTTGGGTCTCTCACCCTGCTCCCACGGGCTCAGCAGCCCCCTTCGTGCTGTCCCTCATGATGCTGTCTCCTGAACTGGAAGAGAAGAAACATGAGAGGTCTGGCTCAAAGGGACTGCTTATCTCCCCGGAGCAGAGCCCTCTCTCCTCTTCAGGAATTATTTCCTTGAAAGACAAGAAACAGCACAAAAATGCCTCTTTCTCAGCTCCATCTGCCATGCGGGGGCTGGGAGCCGGCAGGCCACGATTGCTCACTGCATTTGCCAGTCATGGCTGTAGGAAGATTTTTCACCACCTGCAGCCCTAAAAAGAGACGAGTCGGGTTTACCTGTACCAGGAGTTGCTCAGGAAAGTCCTAAAAAAACACACATGTGTTTCTGTGGAGAGGAACTTCCTCAAAAACCACAATAAATGCCACAATCTCAAAACCTAGCACCACGTTACTTCACTGCTTAGGATCTGTCCTCAAGGCCAGCCCCACAGAGAGAGTCATCAGGGGCCAAAGCATCCTCTAAAACATAAGCCCAGTCTAACCACAAACATGCAACCTTGGTGACTTCTAAGCCACATGTCAGCCTCCTCCAAAGGATGAGAAGGTCCAGACACAGTCCTGCGACGTAGGAGAGCTGGGAGGAGGGCACAGGTTGCAGGAAGGAAGGAGCAGTTCCTCCCCAGGAGGACCCTGACAAGAGGAGCTGAGTGGAGGCACACATGGAGTCTTAGTTTTCCAGCAAAGTCAGCCTTATCCTCTTTGTCTGGCTCATGTCCTTCTTTAGCAGATGCCCTGCTATGGAGATGAACCCACTAGATGCTACATGAACCCAGCGTGAAATCGGAGTCCTGGCCCAAAGCTCCCACCATTTTTCTGCCCAGCAGAGCTGTTTTTAACTTCCAGCCAGCAGGGAGGGCACAGATGACAATGGTGTGCAAACGGGGAAAAAACTGCCAGAGGTATCTCAGCATCTGGTACAATGCTGAGAAGACTTAAGTTGCTCCAATTACAATTTAAGTATTGCTGCTATTACCAATGCCCGAAGAAGCATTTGAGCCCTGTTGTGGTAAATAATAGCAGGTAGGTGACTGCTAAGTTCAAGCTAATTTTTTCCACCCTTGCCTTTCCCCAGAGATCCGTGCTGAAGGAGAAACCATGGCAGTGAAGCAGCAAGGCCAACATGTATAAAGACAGAGAATTGTTCCAGCCCTATTTATGGAGCAGGACACGCCAGGCAAGCACCAGCTGGGTCCCTACATGACTTGTCCTGAGTGGGGAAGCTCAAAACAAAAGCTGAGACTTTTTGTGGTTGTAGGAGACTAGAGAAGGCTCTAATCCCGTGTCAGCTGGCTCCTGAATTTACCAACTCAGAGAAACCATCAGGCAGCTTTTGTGCAACAACTACAGCAGATCCAGGCTCAATGTCTCACTGTTTAACATCACCCCTAGATCCACCTGCCAGAGGAAGAAGTAATCCAGGTCAAGTCCAGTTTATTAGTCCAGTGTGGGCAGGGCAGGAAACAATAAGTTTAAAGTGTGGCAAGGAAGGTTTAACTTTGGCACTATCTCTAACTGTCTCAACTGATAAGCACAGTTAAGCACCAAAAAGATTGCCTAGGGAGGCCAAGGAGGATGTATCCTCAAATGCTTTCAAGAACAGGACAGAGGCAAACATCTGTCTGGACTTGTTTGGGTCCAGGTGGTCCCATCCTGTGGCACGATATGGACCTCTTGTTACGCATCGGCCTTTCCCACCCCGGTTTCCAGGTGCATTTGTTCACCCTCCCCCTGTCACACGCTGTCCCCTCTCTGTGTGTTCACAGGGGTTGTGGCACACTGCTGAACCTGATGCTGAGCAAGTCAGTCTCACTTGTAAAATCATGTTTTCCTTTAAATTAAGACAAGTTTTGAGATATACATAAATGTATAGAATACCAAAGAATATTTATTAGGGTTGAAATTAACATTGATTGATTTGATTTTTGCTGATTAGGTAATTATGAGAACTAAAGGGGTAATCACCTTTTTAACGAGGAAATGAAACAATCATCCAAGCTAGACAAGTCCTGAGTTTCTAATTTGAGCAAGGGGAAAAAAAAAATATGCTACAGGTGAAGATCAAAGAGCAGTATCTATGCCACGTCGTCTCTAACTCTCCAGGCAGACGTGGGCTGGGACTTTTCCTACCATGCTCATCTCAGTTTTATGCATCTACATGGTGCCTTGTGAGATCAAGCAAGGAGATACGAAAGCGTTAGCTCGGGGACTAAAGCAATGCAAGGAGCAGTTCTGGATGTACTCTGTGCCCAGAGGAGAAAGAAGTCTTCTCTGCCTCATCAGAAGTAGGACCAGATCCATCAGGTCACTGAGGGCTGAACATGAGGCTCACGCGGGCGAGTCCTGCCTCGCTCCCCTCCCTGGAGCTGTCTCTCGCACATCTGCAGTCAATCATCCAAGCTAGACAAGTCCTGAGTTTCTAATTTGAGCAAGGGGAAAAAAAAAATATGCTACAGGTGAAGATCAAAGAGCAGTATCTATGCCACGTCGTCTCTAACTCTCCAGGCAGACGTGGGCTGGGACTTTTCCTACCATGCTCATCTCAGTTTTATGCATCTACATGGTGCCTTGTGAGATCAAGCAAGGAGATACGAAAGCGTTAGCTCGGGGACTAAAGCAATGCAAGGAGCAGTTCTGGATGTACTCTGTGCCCAGAGGAGAAAGAAGTCTTCTCTGCCTCATCAGAAGTAGGACCAGATCCATCAGGTCACTGAGGGCTGAACATGAGGCTCACGCGGGCGAGTCCTGCCTCGCTCCCCTCCCTGGAGCTGTCTCTCGCACATCAGGGCCTCACTCCCCCAAGGTGACCCCACGTGCCAGGCTCATTTGCTGGATGCTTGGGATATCTCCAGGGCTCAAATCTCCACATTCCGGGGTTTCTTCCCTGGAGCAACATGGAGACAGGCCACCAAATGCAAACCTCAGCCTGACACCCCGTGCCCGGCAATTGCAACCCCTCACTGCTCGTGTACGCCTTGGACACCCATAGAAGTACCATGACTCCCTTCCCCTGTTCCCACCTGTATTATAATGGAAACTGGGATGAAGGGAGGCTCTGGAGAGCCAGCTACCATCAGCCCCATAAAAATAAAACAAACAAAGACCTTTTCTCAGCTGCAGTGGCATGAACAGCGCTTAGTCCCCCTGGCCCCTCCAGGATGTGGCTGAGATATATCAGGGAAGAGCAGCTGTCAGCATGGATGTGCCTAAAATTAGCTCAAAGAGAAGGTTTCCTCCATTTATTTATTTATTTGCTCCTTAAAAGGCCCCTTCTTATTAGATGCAAATTCAGCACAAAAGCTTCAAGCCAGTACAAAGGCGCTGCTAATATTTTTCAATTACACTGAGAGGGAGGTCACAGCACTTTGTGTTTGAACTTCTGTTTCATTCTGGATGTTCTTGGGATAGGGGCTGTAGCGATGGGGTGACTCTTTGGGTGTTTGGCTACAGGAATGTCTGCGGAAGAGCTGTACCAAGTGCAGCAGGTTCAGCTGGTGAGTCGGTGTGCTGGAGATCAGTGTGTCATTTATTTGGTGCTATAGGTGCCCCAGGAAGGAATAACAGAAAATGGGTCTCTAACCTTAATTTACCTCCTTTCAGATATAAGAAATCCCAAGAGGTTTCTTGTTATACACAATGGCATTATCTGCTTTCATCTGTTTGACAGCTTTTCCCTATCATCCATCTTTCCCACCCTCTGATAACTTAAGGACTCCCTCACCAACTTCGCTGCCTCAAACTAGAGGGGAAGAAGGGGGGTGGAAAGGTCTTAAAGATACTAGATTCCAGCAAGTTTTGTTAGAAAGAAATACCTTGGTAAGGCCATCTGTAAGCAAAGGACTGGAGAGCGAATTCACTCCTTAGCAAAGAATCCACATATGGCATAGATCCGTAGGCTCAATTGCTTCTGCTGCTCAGGGAACCAGCTGTTAACTGTAGAGCTCAAAAATCTTCATCTCATCTCCTCTGTTTGACTCATGCCCCAGGGACTGAAAAGGGAGTACCTATATAGACATTTAAAAGTACTGAAAGGGAAAAAAACAACACTGTTATGGAAAAACAAAACAAAATTTCTTTTAATGTACCTATTCCATCCCACATGTCTATCTCTGAAAAATACCGTAATATTTCTTTGTGCTTAATCCTGGAATGGGCCTTACAGGACACCAGTGTCTCTCTTCGAATTCTTCCCGATGTCTCACTTTGCAGGGACCAACAGCAGTTCAAGGGCTGGTTTCCTGAGGCTTCTGCCTTTGTGCTGACTTGCTGCTCTCCCACCTGCCTTCTCTCGCTGCCTTTCACTTTCTACTCCACCTCATCCTTTTTTTGAGGTGAGAAATTGTCATCACCATTGCAGTAAGGCGTTGGGTGAGACTGGGGCAGCTGGTTCCTTCTGCAGTATGAGGAACTGATCAATGAAGCAGGCAGTAAGAAGCAACAACAGTTAATGTGGCTTCACAGCTGGAGATCACCCCTACACACGGTCATGCTATGGTATAATATAGTCTGGTCTAGCCTAGTCCAGTTGTGTCTTTGTCTACTGAGTCTACAAGTATCTGGATCCAAGTTTTTGATTTGTACAAGCATGGGAGGCCATGGACTGCGTCTATGTGCTATCAGAGCATAAATAACGGGTGGGCTGGAGCAGTGACTCTGACCAGACCCTTCCATCTAGGGACAGTCTCGATATTCAAGGTCCAGGAGCAAAGCTTCCAGACTACCCTTTCAACTGGGCGTGCAAGCAAGCTGGACGCTGACGATCTTATGGCTTTTTAATGAGAAGGTGAGAACTATTTATACGCTGCATAAGCTTTTCCCTTGAGACAGCAATTCTGGGCAGGGCTAAAGGCCTGCTACAGCCAACTGCCTACCGTGTCTTTATACTCTTCTCCAGGAAAGCACATCAGAGAGCAGAAAGTCAAGCAGCTCACAGTACGGCTGTCTTAAAAAAAGTCATCCCCCCCAGCCCATGTCGCTCATCCGTCTGCTCTGATGGCATCAGTGTTGCTCTGAACAGCCCTGCAAGTAGCGCTGATTGCAGAGCAGCAGCAGGAAGATGGGAATCATTAAAGAGGCTCAGTCAAAGCCCTGTAATTAATTAGTTAGAAAAGCATCTTGGCGTTATTAGAGAGGCCTCAGCAGAGGAAGCGACACCTCCGTTCTAACAGACTCACCTTCCGCCAGAGCTGCTGCTGCGATGTTTGACATTGTGCTGGTGTAAACAGAAATTAGAAGTCGGTGTGACAGGGAGAGGAGCCGCTGGCAGGCTGTGCCCTTGGCCGGCGCCGTGCTCTGCTCACGGGCAGAGACCAGACCCTGGAAATGGCTCAGGTAGGGACGATTGCCACTCAACCAGGAAGACCCTGATTTTTGCTGTGATTAAAAAGGAAGCCCAGTTTTCCCTGGGTGCTGAGCAGAAAGCCAGTTATCCAGGTGGCTGTGATTATAAACAGCCAGGCATACACAGAAACGTCACCCAAGGCACCAGGAACTGGTATCTCCTGGGACCTAGACACATGCAGGATGCTGCTGTCCCTGGCAAGCATGCACAGGCTGGCTGCATGGAGAACTGGGCCATGCTCAGAGCTGCATATTCATGGCATGCAAATGTTAAGCTACTTGCAAACTCCCACAGCTGTCATCAGCACACAGTACTGTGGCCATGAGCTCCAGAGATGGAATAATGCCCTATGGGGAGCAGCAGGATGCTGCAAGATCTGTGTGTGGCTGAAAATAAGAGCATCAAAAGGAAGATGGAAACACAAGACCAAAATAGCCACGATTGCTTTAAGGGCTCCTAATTTCCTTTGGGGAAGGAGGCCAGGCACTGTGGCTTGTACACGGGGCGAGGAGGCAGGAGGCCTGGCTCTCCCACTGACCTGCCGTCATACCTTTGGCAACTCTCTTTCTTCCCATGTGCTAATTTTGCCCTTTCCCCACTTGGTACTGTCAGCCTCTAGGAATTCATAAGTCTTGAGTCAGGCCTCCAAACACCATGATTTTGGCTTAAAAATCAAGAGCTATAAGCATAGACATATGAATTATGGCCCTTTTTGAATGGCCTTGTGGTTTCTGAGTCTTTAGGGATCATATTTCCAACTGAGTGGGTCAGATTTTTTTTATTATGATTATTATTATTTTAAATGAAAGCCAAGAATTTCACATAAGCACAGGGCTCTGGCAGCTTGAGTTGGCAGCGCTGCCCACCCTTCATGCGTCCTGCCTACTTAGACTGGGAACGTCTGAGGCATGGGCTGTCACTGGCCATGTCTGCACAGCATCAAGCAAAACCTCCCCAAGTCTCGGTTGGCTTCCTGAGCTTCCCCAGGACAACTGACAACAAACAGCCGTGCTCCCAGCTGCTTCCAGTGAGGATGGTAGATGGGATAACTCCCCTGTGTTTGGTCTGCATTAGAGCACAGGTGACCAACAGATTCAAAGTCTCAAAGCCCAAGAGAAGGCTCCTGGGGAGATTTCTGGTGGGTCCTATTTTGGCCCTGGTGTTGCAACCTTGCCAAGATGTTTCAAGTGCTCTTCATGGCAGAAGAGATATTAAAAACTGAGAACATGTCAGTGCATGCATTTGCCGTTCTGTCTGCTGAGTTTCAGTCAAGGTACCAGTCATCTTCTGGGCAGAAGGTTGAGTGGAAGATTGTGCTTAGTTGAACCACCTTGCTCATCCCATGATACTGGACAACCCAAATCCCCCAAGTTTTACCTTGCAGATGTGTGGACGTACCGCGGGAAGCTCCCTGTCTGAGCAGCTGTCACCAGCTCTGCAATGACAAGAAGCATGTCTTTGGCTCTCAGCTCTGAAGCTCATCTCTTTACAGTGGCTGTCAACGAAGACGTTCTCTGAATAAATGAACAAACAGAGATCTTCAAATGAACAACACATTCTTCCTCAGGTCAACTTTGCAGAGAAAGCAAATATTTCAAGAGAATATGGTTACTGCTCATAGCTCTCTGGAGCCAGCCTGCTAACTCCTTTGTGGTGGCTGTAAATCTGATGGCGGTTCAGTTTAAGGACCTCACAGATGCTATTTCAGGCTGATATAACGTACCATAAATGGGATTGAAAGCTCCCATCTATAACAGACAAAGCCCTTCTGGTTCATTCAAACACCGAGGAAACTGACTGTTGTATATATGCGCAGTTGAGATTCATCCAAAAGTGAGTGATAGCCGAAAGAATTTGCACGTTCCTTGGCTGGGGAACATGTTGATTTCAGAAGGCAGCAAAGGTAACACGAGGATACGGGAGACTCCCTTGCCTGGCATTTAATATTTGAATCTCATCCTTTGACTCACCTCACACTCCCTGTGAAAGGGAAGAGTCCCTGAAAGACTGAAGAGCCCGCACCACACACGACATATTCCTGGTTTAGAGGCAACAAAGCATTTGGTCTCTGTGGGGTGGCAACCAAATAGCAACTGCTCCCACAGACTCAGGCTGAATTTTAGGGCATCCCTGCCTAGCTAAAGAGATGTATCAATACATGCAGTACCATAGAAATGTGGGATCATAGAATGGTTTGGGTTGAAAGGGACCTTAAAGATCTTCAAGTTCCAACCACCTACCATGGGCAGGGACACCTCCCACTAGACCAGGCTGCTCAAAGCCCCATCCAGCCTGGCCTTGAACACCTCCAGGGATGGGATCAGTGATCAGCTTGTGCAATGCATTTCTATAGAACACCTTGGAGAACCAAGTGACTCCAAAAAGGTTTGGGGGGTGAGATTCATCAGCTCTCAATACAGGTAACAGCCACCAAACCACAGGATGACAGTAAAGCTTAAAAGCAAACAGGCAAACCCAAATGCACGTTATGGCAGGGGAGCTTGCTTTCAAAGCGTGAGACCACCTCTAATTAAGGGGGGTCAGGGAAAGGTTCCCTGGGGCAGACGGCCATGCCGGGCAGGGCGTCCTGGGAAGCCGTGCTTCTGGCATCGGTCCCACCTGGGCCACAGAACGAGAGGGATCCTTGGTCTGATCCCGCCTGGCAGTTTCTGTGCAAAATGGGGCCAATTTGCTGGGAAGCTTCCCACCCCCAAGGAGGGAAGAGGTGGGCCGAGAGTTTAACAAACATTTCGGTATTTGGAAGTCATTCCCAGCTCTCGTTTAACACACAGACTGCATTTCCCATTGCTAACTGGCAGCAAAGAGCTCATCAACATTTAAATAAGAGGCTTGTTAATGCCAGCGTGAGGCAGGTTTGCATGCCAAGGCTGGCTAAGGTTTCGTGCCAAGGATTTTCTAAGAGAGAATTTCTCTAGGAAACTCCTTCAAAAGGAAGAATTCACTTCTGGTTAAAGAGAGCGAGGGCTTAATTTGAAGAGGTGCTGAGCTGGTTAAGTCAAATGGATGGTGCAAGAGCTGAAAGCCTGTGAAAATCAGACTCCAACTTTTAAACCAATTAGCTGAAGAATGGCATGTGGTGTTTTGCAACTGATTATGCTTTTTGCAATGCCATAACCAAAGGGGGAAAAGAAGGATACACATAACCTCTTGCATCAGTGCCACTGACTTTCCCATTGGTGGTAAATACACTCAGGTGAGGCTTTATATGCACCTGTTACCTGACTGTGCCAATATTAATTTCTACAAGTGGTCAAATGCACCTTAGTGCAGCAAGGTTTTGCAATATTTGGCTCTGTTTCTAGATCCCAGATGAGTCCTATAAATTACGAAGAACTTGTACTCTGTGACTTTGTTTTGAGTCTTCCCAGTGGAGACCAACCTCCTATCCCAGAGCCTGTGGGGAGAGAAGAGTGCAGGTTTTGGCAAAGCTGGAGAATCCTGGACTATACAACTCTATAGCATGGTTTATTGCCTTTCCTTGTTCTGTCATATAACAGGAGTAATGTCCATGGTGTTGGAATATGCGCATGGTAATTGGCTTTTGCTGTAATTAAATGCCTCGGTGCCAGCGTTTAATCAGCCGCCAAAGCCATTTATTGCCTCATATACTGCTGCACCCTGAGCATTACCCCTTAATTAGTTGCTGAAATAGTGATGATTTAGCAGCGTCTTTATATTTATACTTTAAGACAGCAGATTCAGTCCAACATCAACAATATTGCAAGATAAAAAAAGCAGCCCATTCTGCTCTGCCATGATTTGGGCTTATTTATTTTTCCTTACCTTGGTGAAAGCAGTGTCATGCGCATCTCCCAGTGACCCCGTGCTGGAGGTGTGGTTAGCGCTTCGAAAGCAGTTGCTACGTCTCTGCTCTGCTCCAGGACTGACCTTGTGCATTTTAAGTGGATTCAGTATCCATAAAACATTGTCCCCCCAAAACCTCTCAGCCCCAAAAGTAGTGTAGGCTTCCCCCGCTCTGACTTACCGTTGCCAGGAACGCCTGGGTCTGGTCCAGCAGACCAGAGGCAGAGAGCTCCCAGCCTTCCTCCCAAAACCTCCCTGGGGAAGAGAGCTCCTCTATGTCACCGGAGGAGTGGCACGTTGTCTTGCACGACCCTGGCAGGTTGTGACAGGTGACACAGACAGCAACAGCAGCAATTCTCCTGACAGCTCCATCTAAACTCTTCTTCCCCCTTTTCCCTGCTTGTTTTTGCAGGGAACACAGTGGTGCTGTGTCACACATCCACGTGCCATTTTGTGGGCAACAGAGCAGTGAAAGAGCCCCCTCACTGTGTCCATTTATCCTCTCCAATTTGTCTGAAAGCAAGAGGTCTGGTCTATGCTGGTCTTTCAGTGCCCCTTGACAGTTAACAGACAAAGAGAGTCATCTTCAGGAAACAGTTCACCCTGCCATGGAGAAGGTGTCCAAGAGACGGTGGAGAAATAGCCCTTTGCAGGTGTCCCTCTATCACAGAGGGAGCCCTGTGGCTCACTTGCATTGGACTCTTCTCTCCCAAACTGTTAGAGATGGAAGAGATGAACCCTGCCCAGAACATCAATACTGTCTGCTACAACCAGCACTGTGGACAGATTCCATAGATTTGAAATCCCCTGAGGCATCTTACAAAGCCCACAAAATCTTCTCAAAATTGACTAGAAAGCAAAAGTCAGCCTTGCTCAGTAATAAAACTCCATTTGCGACACAGAGGAAGTCACATAGCAAGTTAGTGTAGCTATCTTCAAGATAAACATACCAGATCCATCGTTATTTGGTTAAATCTCCAGCAGCCACAGTCGGAGACAACCATTGCGTCAGGAGAACCCAGCTGTACGACTGCTTCTTCATTTGACCAGGAACATCATCAACAGAGCAACCTGGGGGGCTGCCAAATAGTCTACACAGCCTCCATCCTGCCCTCAGCCCCTGGTACGGGCAGCGTTGGCACCTGGGTTTTAGATACATTTCACTCCCAAAGCTTTCACTGTCTTCAAAGGATTCTTGTTGCCTTTGATTGCAAGAAAAGCGGTGCCAAATTATCGAATTAATAGCTCCCCCTCCCTTGGCCCTTGCCTCTGGCCCCTGGCCTGCTAATGCATTTTGATTTGTGCATGGACAACATATCCCTGGAACTTTTCCATCGTAACAAGCTTAGGAAAAAATACCTTGTGCTATAAAGGAAGTAATAATATCGAGTTTGGAAAACTATACGGCAGTTTGAATGGACTTGAAAGCCTGCACCATCACACTCCCGTTACTGCCAAGACAAAGCCTGTCAGACTCCCGTGTCCTGTAGGAACAGGCTGCAGAGTTTGTCCTTTCCTGAGGGAGAACACGGGCCCTTCCTAAAGTCCCCTGGGGAAGGGGAGGAGGAGCTGGGAGCAAAGCTGCTGCTTGTGCCTCCTTCCATGGCTAACACAGCTTCCCCTGACAATACATAACCTACTAAAGAAGTCCTTCATGTTCACTGGAGGTGGAAAAGGAAGTATGAGATTTAATTTGCAGCCAAGAAATTTAGTCTGGACAGTAGGAACGACTGTCCAAGGGTGAAGACAACGCTGCTACAGAACACACTGCCGAGGGAGCTCGTGGGCTCTCCACCTGCAGATGTCTTCAAGGGGAAGCTAGATAAAATTTTGTTGGGAGTGAGAAATGGGGAATGGGTTTAGCTGTATTGTGTGCCATGGGATCCTTCTACAACTCCATGAAAAACTGTTTTAGGAAAACTGCTTTTTCTGATATGAATGGAGGACAGTATTCATCTCATTTAACCCTTAAAGAAACAAAACAAACCTGTCTCAGATGTTCACCTAAGGAAAAGATCACAGAGCTTCTCCACTGACTAGAGGGCCACCTTGGACATCAAAGCTGTCTTCCAGGCTGCTAAAGTCCACTGAGATGAATCCCACCTTGAAGACAGACTGTGCAGCTCTGCTCAGGAAAAGACTTCTGAAAGCAAATGGCTCTTATTAAAAGGTCCAAAGACAGAGAGGGTAGAAAAACAGAGGCTATAAGCAGGGTGCAGGTATTTAACAGGTAAGAAGCAGTCACTGGAAAACCTTACCAGGATACACTGGATTCCCCGTCACATGAAGCACGTCGGTCAGGGAAAGCATTCGGTGAGGGTCTGGTGCTGTGCCAGGTTCTCTGGCTGGAGAGGTGAAGGTCAGGCTGTGTGGTGGTCAGTGGTATTTTTGAAGCAGATTGGACTGGACCAGGAACAATCCTGATTATTTACTGCAATGACAGCCTAGAAACAACTTCCTAGAAGAGACAGGCTTTGCAAACCACACTTCTTCCTACTCTCCCCATAATAGTTTGAATAATGTGCCCCCATTTAGCTGGAAAGCAAAGTGCTTGGCTCTGCTGTCACCCAATAACAACTCAAAATTGAGAATACTTGTGGGCAACCTCGCACATAACCCACCTCTGCAGACGACTTCATGGTTTAGGAATGGAGTGCTCTCTACTGCAAAGGCACACATTTTTAAGAACAGTGCAACATTCATCAAGAATGGCCAGTACAAGCAGGGGGTAGTCTCTCTTGTGACATATTTCTAGCATCTTTGCTTCACCCAAGAGTGAAAGAGGCTCTTGAGTTAAGTATGTTGAGGAGCCACACAGTGAAATTTTGAACCCAAAAGAGAGAGATGGAGGATATGAAGCATAATTGCAGGTGGAGGTTGGGAGAAAGTAAATACCATTCGACTTGAAAAAATAATTTCACACGCTAGCAAACAAAAATGAAATTTATAAGGAGTTTATTGGATTGGTAAAATGTAATAAAAAAGCATTTGTGATACTTCTGCAAAGAAAAAAAGGCATCTGGCGATTTTGCATATTTATTTTCCCTTACAAAACATTAGAAAAGCATAACTGATAAAAAGGATAACAACTGAAAGAGCAGAGCAAAGAGGAAAATACATCTCAATATAATTGGATAATGCGTAATAAAAATACAGAAAACACATGCTTAAAACAGCTTTCATTCTCTTACTGTAAAAAGTCATTTTATGTGTTGAATAAAAAATATATGCCGGTTGCTCTGAAATTTGCAGTTTAGAAGAGGTAACTAGCTGAGAACAAAATATATATCTATATATATTTATAAATATAGAAAATGTGTATATGCTGCATCTGTCCTCAGAACAAACTGGAATAAATGGTTTTCAATTCATGCACACAAGTTACCAGAGAAAAAACTTCATATATTACCTAGCGGATCAATCCTGTAAGGTGCTGACTGCATTTCCTGAGTGCCCCCTCAAAGCCCTACGGAAGTAGTCAATGAAGGAGACAAGTGGCCTGATGGGTTCAGTGAGAGGGGAAGCTACTCAGCAGCTCACAGGGGGTGCACTCAGCAACTCACAGGATTTGGGAAAACTCCAATGGCAGCAGGATTGGGCCCCTCACAGACTCGGGTAGTGCTTGTGCTCAGCAAGGGGTAAAGCTCTGGTACCCCCACGCTCTGACAGATAGGAGACCAGTCCCAAAAGCTCAAGTAATGTTACTTCATTAGGATCCCAGGGCATGGAGTGTGCAGCAGAAGGCATCCCTCACATAGGGAATGCCTCCCTGTGCCCCTTTCTTGCCCAGAGACCTATGCTAGTGATTCACATTTAAAAGGAAGATGCTTCCCATACCACTGAGGGCCTCTGTCTGCTGGCAGCAGGACAAGGAGAAGTGTGGTCCGTCACACCCCCCTCCCAACTGCAACAAAGGCAACAATGAAAAGCCTTCTCTATCTCAAGGGCTAAACCAACAGCTACCATAAAGCTGAAATTCTCCCTCAAACCTGTCCTAGTCACTCTCTATGAATTAGTGTACATCCTTTAAACATCAGAGGTGAACCCTAGAGCAGAGAGGTCTATAGTTGGCAGGGATAGGCCAAAGCATAGCAGCTACATAGGACCAATACATTCTTGGGGGCACTTCCTCCCTGCAGTGTGAAAGGGGTGAGCCAATCTCCCAGCCCTCAGGGGGTTTGCCATGAGGCATTTAGCCAAGAGGAATCCTTCTGGAATGATCTGGTTCAGACCCCCTTGTATCAGCCCACAGGTAAAGCCAGTGTGAGAGATTAGGATCTGAAACACAACAAACCTTTGCTGTTTGTTCTGAGCTGGAAAGTGCTGTTACCCAAACTGCAGAATTAATAGTCCTGGTCACTCATTTGACCAACTGGAGGGAAGGCACTGGAGGTTGTCAAAAACACAAGCTGTGGCATGGGGAACTATAGGACCCTCAAGAAAGTTGAAGTCTCACCCAGGCAGATCCTGTCTAGCAAGATGATGAGAAAGTCCAAGCATAACTTCGCTCTGCCCATACCTCTACCAATACTGTCCTCACTCTCCAGACGGGCAGCAGAAGAGGTCACAGTGGTGCAGTACTAAGCATCAAAATATCAAACCTTTCCCTTTGCTGCATTTCCAATAAACCTTGCGTTTCCTCTCTGGCCACAGCAGGGAAGTTTCCTAAACCGTGATTTTGGGGATTGAAAGTAAGAGCACATCAGCCTTTTTAATACAGTAGCACCAATCAAACACCTAGCCTTTGGTTCACCTTCAAATTTTCTCTTCTAGCATTATATTAAAAAAATGAATAATGGAGAGCTCATAAGAGACAATATTAGGTGAATAAAATCTCCAGATATGAATGACTCTGGAGTTCTGATAAGACAGAGACATTTGAGGAGATATACCCAAGCACCTCCACTGCTAAACAGCTGCCCACCAGACAGTGAGGTGCGTTAAGCAAGACGGCACGCAGCGCTGATGGGATAAAGCCATTACTTTGCTTACCCCAACGGAGAACAGATGCTCAAAATTAACCTCTTGCTTCTGTTCTACATCATTCTCGTAGTTCCCATCCCTGCTCGGCACTAGGGCTATTTCTCTGCTGCCCATAAAGGAGGTCTCTGAAAAGGCACACAGTGAAGAAAACGGAATACGCCTTTTGTACAGGCAGCTCTGTTAATAGTCTACTCTTCACCTTGCTGGTTGTTCACCTTATATGCTTGTCAGGTGCTTAGCTACTTAGGCATTAGGCACATTAGAAATACTATTTTCTAGGTGGGTAAGGCAAAGAACTACAACAGGTTCACGGGACAAGGCAGAAAATGTCCTTTTGCCAAACTGAAATGGGTTTCCAACCCATACAGAGCCGTCAGTGAAGCACGGGCAGATGTAAAGGAGTGCCCCAGTTCTGTATTTTCAATGGGTACCATCTCAACATAGTTGAAACACAAACCACAACCTCCGGCTGTGCATTTCAGTGCAAACTGCTCTTATCTCATACAGCCCTGAATGAAACATTAGCACAAAGGCAGCCTAATTGGAACAGGATCTTCTCCTCCCTCCCTGCAAATCCTAATCATTGCACACAATCCCACAGCTAATGGCAGAGAGAAAACACCTGTTTCTGGCAAAACATTTGCACTAGGAAGGCAGGATCAAGCCCTAGGCTGGACACAAACCCACCGTGGGGAGCACTACTGACTATGGAGAGGATGAGGTTGACCTTGCTTCGTTAGCAGGCCTTCCTCACCCTGATGCTGCAGCAGCATGGCGAGCTGCAGCAAACATCTGCAGAGAAGGTGCTGGGCTCTGAATCTAGTTTAGGGAACGGTTCAGAGGGCGGCATTTTTCTCCTTGGCTACCACCAAGGAAGACAACAAAAGCAACAAGAAACTACACTGAATGGCCATCTCCCCTTCCTGTTGAAATCTGAGCATCTTCCCAAATGAAGGCATTCCTCCCATCTAGAATTCGTATTAGGAAAATCTCCCTGTATCACAACTGGAAAATATTCTGATTGCATTTTCTGGTCATAAACTCTAGGTGAGCTTTCCTAGGCAGATCTCCTAACTTTGTTTAAATTCAGTGTCCAAATCAAAATGGCTCTATACCACATGGGGACCAGAGCAAGACTAGGACGAACAAATGACGAGTTAAAATAATGACAGAAGTGAAAAAGCACATGGTCCTGACTATCAGAAATGCTGAATAAGCAAAGCTTCTACGGAACAAAATTAGCTCGAGATGTAGGAACAGCCATTAAAAAAAAAAACCCAGAGCAATTATGCCCTTTATTTTTTGCCACGTTTATTATTTTCACCTCTTTCTTCTCACAGATGAAATGGGGCAGGCCAGTTGTTTTTCCTATTCAAGTCAGCTTTGCTCTCCGGGCTGTCACGCTGCTGGCACAGACCTGCGGAGACAGGACTTCCCGCACTTCAGGGGAATGCTGAAGTGGGGCTATTTTTTAAACATCAAACTATTCCTGTTCACCGTACACTCTGCTTCCAAAAATAAAACAAGCATCCGAGTCTTTAAACAAGCGGACGGACCCTTTAAAGTTTCATAACAATGTTTTAAACCTGGGGTAGGAGGGATGGGAACGGGAATGCTTTTTCCTACTTAATGGGAAATAAGGAAGAAACCGACGTTTCTGGATATGAAATGATGGGTAATAACAAATCAGAGGTCTGTTGCTGAGCCCGTTCTGCCAGCCAGCCCCTGTGAGAAAAAGACAGCGAGAAAGGTTTTTTTTTTGCTCTGGTGAAATGAAAGGAGAGGCAATACATGGGAAGGAAGAGGGTAGACAGGTACGTGGCATGGAAATGACTTGCCTAGAGCAACCACACAAATAGGCAGAAAAACGGCAAATATAACCTGTCTCATTCCCTTAGCCCTGTTCCCCAAACTAGTTTGGGAATGAATTGGGGGAAGGGGAGGAGGGAGCAGCAATTTGAACATGGCAAATGCTCCAGTTTAAACCATATCTTCCCAAAGAGGAACCGAGGGTGGGGGCAGGGGAGATGGCTATTATTAATGTCCTTCCGTATATAGCAAAGCAGACATCCTGCATAATGGCAACACAATACATCAATAATAACCCAAGAATAGCTTCCTACTGGTTTTTTTCCCTTGACAGTTAGAAACATAAAGAGAAAAATCAAGCTGCTGAGATAAATAGCTGAGTCTCCACCCCCACCTCAAATTGCCTTGGCATATTTTAAGAGATAAATGGTTCTATGAGAAATTTAAATAGCTTTCTCTTTTCTTTTTTGGCAGCTGCAGGAACTGGGTCAGGTGTAGAAATTATTAATTTCGAAGCCTGAAAAACCCATGTTTGAAACCAAGTTTTTTTTTTTCCTCTAAAGCATCAACTTTCTTAGAAGTAGAGTTAGGAAAAAAAAATAATTGAGTTTCTTTTTTTAAAAAACAGAAGTCAGACCAAGAATAATTAAATAGCAGTGAAAGCTACAGAAAAGGTACTATTTGCATAACAGTTTAATGGACAATAAAAGTACCTGTAGTGGATTGTTAATATTTTATTTTTGCATATAGCATTTGCACAATAGCTTTCATTCTTCTTGATCAAACCTAGCACTGGGAGTATGCCTTGGAGAAAAAGACTGGGGGGCAAAATTCTGTAGTTTTACCTTAACTTTAGTGCACGTTCCAGAGAGAAGAGATTATTGCCAGAGTGACCAGCACCACTTTCATGAGGAGCCCATTTACTTATTGCCAGGTGTCAGGATTGACACCTCAGTGGGCTGATCTGCTTGAGGCTGCGCTTGCTGGTGCTCAGAGCAGGTGAACTTGGTGCTGAACCACGTGTAAATCACTGCCTTCTCCTTTCCACTCAAGTTACTCTTGCTTTACACATTGATACCAGGGTTTCTAGCCCAGCTTCTCTGCATGAAGCCAAAAGCCATCTCTGTCCCCATGTGGTACGTGGAAGGGTCTCTTTGCAACCATAAACCCCTGAATCTTATAGAAAAGGTCAAATCCTCTAGAAACTGCTCTGATCAAAAAAATGCTGATCTATAAACTCCCGCACGGGATAGTACGCTAGTTAAGACCTGTAAAAGGTTCACATTTCCAGTCCTACAAAGACTTCAAGATCTTGAAAGATACCCAGTTGGCTAGCAGCCTACTCCCCCCGCTGCACGGCTGGTAAAACCCCCCCTCTTCCTCGTGCTCTGTTCTGTGTCCCAAATCAGGCGGATACCTGAGAAGGAGGAGGTCTCCCTCATTTAGACTTGCTGCACCTCTGCAGGGCTCACAGCTCATGCTCTACTTCCCTTAGTGACCAATCAAAAATTTAAAAGGTGACAAAGACATAGATGTAAATAGAGCTGCGGTGCCTAGAAAGCCAGAGCACAGATACGATCAGAAGACAGACTGTAATTACAGGCCCTGCTACTTATTACATAGGCCAGTTGTGCTACATGAGCCTTCGGTGGAAACTTCCTGTGTAATTAATAAAGGAGAAATAGAATACTTTTGCAATCACTTTTCTAGCTTTCACTGTGGGGGTCCAATCCTGCCATCCTGGATTAGCTCTAATCATAGACAATCTTTCTCTGCATAAACTGAAGGCATCTGTTCTGTAAGACTAAACAAAACAAAACAAAAAAAACAAAAAAAAGAAAAAAGGAAAAAAACTCTTATTGCAAACCTACACCACGCAATCAAGAAGGAAAGGAAATCTATCCTGAAAACCCCCACCCAGATCACAATCTGACAATGTTTTCAAGGCATCTGGCAAAAAAGAAGAAGAAGAAGAAAGAAGAATGCCATGAAATATTTAAAATCCTATTTCTGTCAGGAATACATGAGAGGAGAAAGGTGAGTTTGAAAAGGGCTGCATTATTTGTAAGCCAAAACCTGAAAGCACCACCTTTTGCATAGGAGCACGAGATGCCCTTGGCCCAAGCCAGAGCGGTCCTGAGAACAAGTACCAGGCGCTGATTCAACAGGGAACTGGCATGAAAAGTCAAGGCTGTGTGTGAGCAGGACCAAAGAAGCTGTCCTGCACACCACGGTATGGACCATGGGATGTCAAGGGTAAGGCAAACAAGAGAGTTAATAATACAATAAAATAGCTACATGTTTGCAACCCATAATTGATCCTCCTCATCTAAAGCTTCAATTGGATTTTCATCAGCATGGGAAATAGGGCATCCCCCAGGAGAGATTTTTCCTAAAAGCACTTCTCTTACTGCTGAGACTCCTACCAAGGAGGGACATCCAAGGAAGGGGAAACTGCCCCGTGAGATCTGAGAAGCACTGAATGGCACTTTACTTTGGTCCTGCACCCAGGATCTTGCCCTTTCCATTCTCAAATCCCCACTGGTGTGGAGCGACTTTGCAGAAAGATCTCAGCCAGGCCCAACCACTGGGCTAATCCCAAGCTCCATCACAAAAAGCAAGTGCAGAAAAAGGCTGGATGTGCCCAGCTGTCACAAGGAAGGCAGCAATCAAGCAGACACTCAGTAGTTACAACGCTCAGATGAGCCTTTGCCTTGGTCACATCCACCTGCCTGCTGTACAGTTCCAGCAGGAACCATAAAAGACTTCGGGACAAGCACTGGGCATACAAATTGGATCAAAAATGGTCCTGAAACGCTGAAACAAAAGACTTTGGAACAAAACTGGCACAGCCACAATCCCCACAACACTTGCATAAGACAGAAAGAAAGAATCCCTAGAACGTATTTATCAAAAGCCATTTTATGCAGATTTTTCCTTCTGAATATTTAAAACATGGTGAATATTAAACTTCAGAGATTCTTAATACGTTCCAAAGCCCTACGGACCTTTGAAATGCTAGCTCATCAATATGCAACATCTAATCTTGTCCAAAAAAAAAGGGGGGAAAAAGAAAAGCTATTCATCCTCTGCACATAGAGGTTACAGTGAGAATCCCAAGGAAAAAAAAAAAAAAAAAAAAGAAACCCAAAACTTCCAGCATCTTATGCAATAGGTTAAATTTACTCTGGTTGGGAAAGTTTCACTTTCTGAAAGAGAGAAAGTGCCTGTACGTGCATTGCTGCTGGAAGCTTCTTCTGAAGTGTGAGGCTGAAACTGTGTAGCTGGATTACAGTAAGTAGTTTATTAAAAAAACCAAGGCTTGTGGCTTTGCATCCTGTTCCAGTCCAATGTAGTCTCAGGATCCCCTCTCCAAAGGCCAGCAGACAGTGCGCCACCTAAAAATCCATTCTAGTCCAAAATGCTGTGGTTGAAATGGCTTTGCTTGTTTATAAAGTTTAGTGTTTCGTATCGCTTGCATCTGACCTTCAGCAGAAAGAAAAGCTCAGTTAAATTGTGCAAATATGTACCAAATGGGAGCAAGGGAAAGCAGCCAAAAATGCTGCATGAGCTTTTGCAGGGCTGCAGCCTTTTAGGAGCACCAGTGAGATGAACTGGATGAGAGGCCAAATTGATTTCGGCTCCAGGCAGGAGCTTAAAACACCATGACATCCAAATTCACAAAGAAAACGTTCTGTTAGTGCAACCCCAAATTTCCTGCACATGAAAACACTGTTTTCTTTCATCTTTAGGAGATGCTCGTTCTGTAATCCGACATTTAAAAATGAACAAACAAACAGGAGTCAGCTGACAAAGGATTCTTGCTGGTGAATGGAAGTAGGTCACTCTGAGTATTCTGCCTTTACAGCCTGGCTTAATATTAGTGTTGCACACAAAACAGTAACAGAACTGCACCGGAGACAGGGAAAAACTCTGATTTTGTCTTTTTTACGAAAATGAGCATTAACATTCTGCATTAATGTGCAATGCCTCCCCAGTACCTGATATCTGGTTAATTAAAAAAAAACACAAAACAACAAGCCACAGAGCAAACCACACACTAAATTAAACAACAACAAAAAACCCTTACTGGTCAGCCTGCATTTAAAGACATCTAAGTATGAGTAATCGGGCAGAGAGGAATTTTCCTGAAGTAACATAAAAGAAAATGAAAGCTCCACATACAAGACCAAATAAAATCTTCTGTCTCTCACGAATGCAAATTCTGGCTGCCCTTTTACACAAACATATTAAAGGAATAAAACTGGAGAAAAAAAATGAGGAAAAACTAATAAATTCAGTTTTGGAGAAAAATTTTTTTAAAAACAAACAAACTATCCTTCAAACAAATTTCTTCATGATAAATCCCTGCAATCATGTGGTTCTAAATTACACAGTTAAATATGACTGAAAAAGTAAGGCACAATTTCATAATCATTTTAAAAGCAATAATTGTGATCATTTGCTTTGATACCCACGTGGTAGGCCACTGATACTATGGATGCACTAAATTACTTGATTAAAGATCTGGAAAAGATTTTCCAGCTACTAGCTAAGACTCACAATCCCTCTGTGAAGTAAGTAACACACCATATACCATCTTCACTGCAAAGACGAGTGCATATAGAACAAAAGGAAAAAGCAGGTAAGAGCTGCTTGTGGACAAAGAGAGGCAGAGGCAAAAAAGTAGAGACACCCCAAATGTCATGTTCCCAGTGAGGGACCCTAGCCCCTGGAAATGTAAAGGTAATGCCACCACCCAGGGCTTCTGTTTCTCTCCTCATTTTCTAAAAGATCTAGGTAGGATGAGAAATGTGTACAAACAGCAAAATTAAAAAAAAAAAAAAAAGAAAAAGTTGGAACTGAATGCTCTTGATACCAGTGATCAACCCCATTGCTTCCATGTATAACATGAAGCCAAAAAGACCAGGAACACGTAGCCAGGAATGAAGTCCAGTGGGGTATTAAGTAGCAGTGCTCAATATCGCAGCCTGTATTTCTACTTATTTGTAGTCCCACAACCACTTAACATGTGAGTTCAGAGCGATCTGCAAGGGTTTGAGAGCAGTTTTTTCAGATCACAGCAGAGAATTTCCAGGCTGAAATGAGAGCTGCTCCTCAATGGCCACCAGGAAACCTGCCGAGGTTACGTTTTTTTTTTCTTCGATTTTTAGATGCTGGCTGAATGTTACAATTTCACAAGCTTAAAGTCTAGTGTCTCTCATGCCCCAAATGCCAATCGGGCAATCGACTGTTGCAAATTCAAACTTGAAATGCTGAGGAAGCCAGGCGGTATTTCTAGAAATGTTCAAGGAGAAACGCCATTCCCAAGCCCTGAAGGGTACATGGAGATGGAGTTCAATCAGTATCTCTTGAGCGTCATGGCAGTTGCCATAATGTGCTTATTCTGCAGTAATTTGGGGGAAATAAAAAGACCCAGAGGAAAACTGCAATTACCACAGAAAAAGATCCTGGCACTCCTCATAGTCAGCCACTCCATGGCTTTAAGATGGGACAGAAAAATGAACCGAACAGAAGTGACACGGTTTTAAGAAGAATCACATTATTTGGATTATTCTAACATAGGAAATAGTGACTTCAAAATTAGCAAAACCAGTTAAAAATAGCAAAAAAAAAAATCTCTTAAAAAAAGCTTTGAAACTTTTCATATTTCACCAGGTCTGATACTGAACCAGTTGCCATGAACACATGTGCTTGTTTTTAAATAGAATTTTTACCCAAAGAAGTTTTCAAAATCATCACAGAAACTTTACTGTACCAGCAGCAGAAACCCAAGAACTACAAATAACTGAGAAAGATGACATGGGTTTTTGAGAAATGAAAATATTTGTCAACAATTCTGACATTCATTAAATTATAAAAATTCAATCTGGTTTTAATCATAAAAGCAAAACAAAAAACTGCTGTGGATAACATTGCAAAAAGAGAGAATTTCTCATTTAAAAAAATTGCCCTCCTGAAATTACTTACTTTAGTGTAAAAATTGTGACCAGCCCTAACTGGAAATAGTGTTCTCACAGCTCTCTCAATTTGTACTTTACTAACCTCTAGATAGTACTTAGTTCCTGCTAGCCCTTGGCAACAAGCCCTCAATTACCATCACTAGTGTTTTCTCGTGGGAATTTCACCACAGTGAGATTCTTCAGCACTTCTGACAGCCCTGACTTACAGTACTGAAGTCTATATAAGATGTAGTCGACCCAACACAGTGAACAAATAGCAAATCAACATGATGAGCCAACTGCAGGAACTGGATACCAATAGGAGACAGTTACAAACTCAAATCTTTTCCAAGCCACTCAGCTAAAGCACACAGTGTCTAACATTTCTCTCTAATGCTGAAGGAGGGCAAAGACACAGGATTTCCCTCGAGGACCTTCTCCTGGGTCCTGTTATCCTTCATCTGCTGGACTTTCTCAAAATCAAAAGGAACCAGCATTTAGCAAACCTAAGCTAGAGTTGGCTGACCACAGCCAGGCAGCAGCCCTAACAGTCCAAAGAGATTGTAGTACGACCTGTTGCGTATTCTCTTCAACAACCACCATTTCTCTAAAAGACGCTTTTTTCTCATTCTTGTCAGGCACATTTTGCTGATAGGTAGAAAGTCAACTTAAGGCCTGTGTCTCATGAAAGTCTCGCTCCTGCCATCAGGACGAATGCTATTATGTAGAGTTCACTATGATAAACACTTTGGTATTCCCACACCTCTATGATTAAGTCATTACCTTAGTGTTTTGCAGCCGTGATAAAAATCTAAGAATTAAAATATTAAAAAACCCACACCAAAATCAAAATTAAAGGTGCATTATCTGACAGGCTAAGGCAACGGTGCTGCTTTCTCTTTCTAAATGCAACATTGAGACAATGATTAAAATAAGTGACAATAAAACCATCACATTCACAAAATACTGTTATGTGTTAGCCTTGGGGATATGCTTAAGGATTGGGCCGTAACCAAGGCAACCCAATCTTCTGGAGAAAGTTTAAGTAGACAGTTTTAAAGCCATGGTTCAAAGATACAGTAAATCTGGCTGTAGGGCTACTTGTGACATATGGGAAGTGCCACAGCCACCAGACACAAAGCACTGATTTTGTAATAACTCATCCTCTAGTTGTCCAAATGCTGCACTGGATCATCCACCAGGTGCCCTCCTGCAGTTGGCATAAGGGTAACACAGCAGCCACTTTATGTGTTCTGCAAAATTTGACAGAAATTTGACTGTGCTCACATCCTACCCAGATCAAATCTGTATGACTGGGTGATACAGAATCAGTCTGGTATTAATGACTGTAGGCCCATGGCCTACGTTACACCATGCAATGGCTTTAAGCCTGTGCTTAAACAAACCCCACGGGCTTAAATATTTTTGCTGAATTAGAACCTAATCCTGGACCTTCCCCTTGGCCCTGTCTGGCCACGCAAATCCCAGAATCATGCCCTACTTGCCAATAAATGCTAGACAAAGCCAAAGTAGCATAAGCAAAAACACTGCAGACTTGAACAGAAATGTCTGTGTGATCTTCCAATTCTTTCTGAAGGCAATAGGTTGGACATTACCACAGCTACAGACGATGTGAATTTTTATCATGGCTAAGTGCACCTTAAGAAAAGCAAGGTCTCTTTGGCAAAAAGACTCCTTCTTTGGAACAGATAAAACAGGATATAATATAAATATGTGATAAATATTATGATGAAGCAATATCCCAGTGGTTCTTAATTGCAGTGCAATTGAGATAAGTCCACCAGCATTTCCTAATTAAATCCTGAAGCATCAGAGTGGAGATTTCCATACACATGCGGGTGATGAGAGCCTCTGTGATGTATATACATTTATGCAATATTTTCTGAATATATTTATAGCAGCCTTAGAAGCCAAAGCCACACACATTACAGAAAATAAAGAAGAGTGTTTTGGACTCTCACTCCTTCCAACAGGCAGATGGCTTTGGTGTTTCAGGGGTGAAAACAAAAGCATGATAGTACCTTTGCCCAGATGTGTCAGGTCTAGAAATTAGCCACAGTACCTCAAATGTCAACACTGCTCAACCTTTGTCAAACATCTTCCATCCGTAGAGTATTTAATGCCTGAAAAGTTTGGCTCTCACCTCCCTGCATGCCAGCCCAACTCACCACAGCACCCTAATAACACAGACCATTCAGATCTACATCTTCTGGCTGGCCCTTAGCTTTGAAACAGGCTGGAATCCCAAACCTACATACCAGCAAACTTTTCTGGAAAGAGAAGACAGAACTCCAAAAATCAGTACTTTGGGCCAACCTGTGATTAGTTTAATTCCCATAACGTCCCTGGGAAGTTGGAAAGAAGCCCTCTCGTGCAGAGGGCGGAAGATGAGAAGCCATATGATTTCCTCCAAGGCCAGCCTATGGCAAGGCCATAAAAAGCCCAAAGGCTCTGGACTTTGGTCCTCCTTAGTCTAAGCCACATTCTGCAGGAAGGCACAACAGCTCGTTTCCATCAATTACCCCAATGTTATTCAGGAGACTCTCATCAGCCGCTTGATTTAACACTAACAAGAAAAAGGAAGATCAGAGCTATGTTTGCTGTCCAATGAACAGCTTATTCTGTACCCGAGAGCACCATGTGCTTGCAGAGGTGTAAAAACCTCCACAGGGATACAATGGTGTTCACAATCCCAGGTCTGATCTCCTGTGTTTTTATAGCGTTAGTTCAAACTGCCTTTGCTCAATAGTTGTGAGGTTTTTTTGACTGGTGGTGGTGCAGATTGCATGTAAAGAAGCGAGCTCAGAAGTATCTTACGTGCCACGGTTCAGGGAGCAGGAGCCCAGATGGAACCTGGCAGGAGTCACGGTGCAAAAAAATCTGTTTACGTCTGAGGCAGAAAAATTCTTGAAGGCCAGAGCAAAAATCTAGTATAAAAAGGCAAATTGCTTCAGCACAGCCACTATGATGGAGAATGATTTCTTTTGCTTAATGATGCCACCCTTCTACAAAGAAGGATTCATTCTGAGCTGTGAATTTTGGGAAACTTCCCTGACACTGGTGGAGTTTGCCAGCATATAAACCGTGTAAGGAACAGAGGTTTCAGACTGGTATTTCTGTATTTGAATTTACTGTATACAGTTAAAGCTATTACATTTCACAGTGCTCTTCCATAAAGGTTAGAGCTAAGCTGAAAGGAAATGCACCATTTGCAGGAGCTGCAGTGAATATCTCAATTTTTCCTCTTTGTTTCCTATCAGTCTAGCTCATCTAACCTTTTCTTTTCAGCATTAGTGGGTATAATTATATCAGGCTTCTGTTGTAGAGAATAAAGATGAAAGCACCACATTCTTATTGTTTTTCAGTAGGTGCATGAAAAAAATTCTTATAACTTACTCTAGAAAAGTGCCAGTTTGCCACTTGGATGGTCAATCAGCCTGCAACTCTTTCAGTTCTGCTTCTTAATTTGTTAAGTGCAAAGAAAGGTATTTTCTTTGATTACATCTGCAAATAAGATATTAATGTCAATTCAGTGATATGAAAATTACTCCCTCACTATGTAATTTGCACCTTAGTTATTATGGGTTTCATGAACAAGAATATTATAGCTGCTCAGAGTGCTGTGGATTTCTAATTTTTTTTTTAATTAACAAAACTGAAAAAAAAACCAAACCAACCCACCAACATGAGAAAAAAAGATTATCTGTGCCCAGCTTTTATTTACCTTGGCATATGTATTAATTCTGGACTGAAGATGAAAATGCTGCTGCTGGCCCAGCACTCTTCTGCAATGACATTTCACCAGAGAGAAGTTATAAGTGGCTGGGATGAAAATGAAAGAGGTGAAAAAAAAAAGAGCTTACTTTTTGGAATGCCATAGAGAAGGATTTAATACCTTCCTACCTTTCTTAAGATAAAAACTGAACAACAGCATGTATTTAGGAGGATCCTTTTTGCTGTTGTTGAAATAAGAACCTTATTTTTTTTAATGAGAGCACCAGATCACGTGTGTTAATATCAGAGAAATGCATATCCCAAGGCCTAATTCAATCCCCATTACAGTTGAAGGAAAATCCTCCTATTGCAATAAACAGGAGATGGAAAAAGACTCTGTTGCTTAAATGTCTACCCAGAAACAAATACTGCCAGTGGTCCTACTAAAACAGGGAGTGAGAGAGTGTGGCATAAGATATTTTTGAGCATCACTTTGCACCACAGTTCTACGTAGTCTTTTTTTTTTTTAACCACTGGGATTTTAAAAATGTGTTTCTAGCCCCACATCCTTAAAAGACCTTCTCAATGGGAACATGATTGGCTTATACCTCTGCTAAATCAAAAGCACATTGTGTGTGTACGTGTGTGTGTGTAGTGTGTGCGTAGTGTATAGTGTGTGCAAGCTCACATCTTTGTGTGATTGCTCATACATTGTGAATTGGAAGCATCACTGCTGAATAAATTTATGCAATAGCAAAATATAATTTCATAAGAAAGAGAAAAAACCCTATTGAACTGGAAGGGAATGGAGACAAGGAAGGGCCTAAGAAAAAAAAAAAAAAGTGGGTGACAAATCTGTGTCCCAAGGATACAAGGTCAGACCTACACTCTTAGGTGCAGTACAGTTGAAGTTGCATTGTTTGTCATGTTGTGATGAGAGGAATGCTGTGTCTGCTCTCACACCTTCCAGGGCAGTGGAGCCACTTCTGCTGGTGATCCAGATCCTACTAAAGTCAAAGGGAAGCTCCCCATGACTTTAATGAGAGCTGGTCAAGTTCTCAAAATAACTTGGGAGAAAGAACTGGCTCAGCCATCTTCCACCTTCTACCTTCATGTACTACTGTCCTGGTTTCAGCTGGGACACAGTGAATTTTCTTTCTTGCTGTTGCCATGTTTTCAAATTTGGTATGAAAGTAATTTCAATAATGTATATTGTTTTAGTGGTTGCTAGGTGATGTTTATACTATTCAAGGACTATTTTCAACTTCCCATAGAAGCTGAGAATGAGCACAGACAGAACAATGAAATGGCCAATGGAATATTCTGTACCACAGATGTCAAGGTTGGTATAAAAGTGGAGGTTGGCTGGGGAGCAGGAATCCACGATCACTGCTCAGGAGGACCTGGGCAACCAGTTCACCAAGTGGTGAGAAAGACTTGTGTAGTAGTATTTTATCTAATATATTCTGTTACCACTATTACTAGTGTTATTTTCTGTTATTGTTCTATTAAACTGCCTTTATCTCAACCCACAAATTTTTTTCCCTTTCCTTTCCCCACCTCTTCTCCCTCTTCTCCCTACCCTTCTTGGGAGAGGAGGGAGAGAACTGCACGAGTAGTTGTGTAGTCTTAGCTGCTGACTGGGGTCAAACCACTATAACTTCTTAAGAGACAGGACAGAAATACAGTTAGGACCATGTTCAGACTTCCTTCTACAGACAGATAACTTTGGTGCTGTGACCATTTATCTCCATCAGCTGCAGTGACAGCAGGTGGTCTGACTCCCTCACTGCCCTCCTGAAAAGTCATGTCTAAATTAGGTGCCTGTCACAGGCAGTCTGAACATGGTCTCTCGAACTGCCCTCTTGTTCCAAGGCCTTCCAGTTTTCATTTTCTGTTTGTCTTTTTTTTTTTTTTTTTTTCCATTTGTTTTCTTTTTTAAAATAGAGATTCAGACCCTAGGCTGGAAAGAAATCATGCAAAGCTTGTGCAATATTCCCCAACGGGCATCCTGGGGAGGGTCACAGTTGATACTCAGAGATCAGTGCTGGCCTTGGCAGTCAGAGCCTGGATCCGAGCAGAGTTGCAGGTCTTGCAAAGGATGTGCCCGTCCAGAGGGTAACAGCCCTGATTGTCCCCTTCAGACAGGAGGCCACCGCAGTCCTAAGAAATAAGCAAACAGAAAGAGCAAAGTAAATAAGAAAGAAGAACAAGATGAAGCGAAGAATCTATTAGTCAAAGAAACTCTCTCCTCACTCTCCACCTTGTAACAGGATCCAGCCTGAGTCAGCATAAAGCATGAAGCTGAGGAACGTGATATCTTTCACGATTAAGCCATTTCCAGATAAGGGACAATGCTGCAGAGGAGATGGGTTCCCAAGTTCTCTGCTGAACTTAATCCAATTGAAAATAAAAGGAGATTATTCCCTTCACATTTCTGAGGAAGGAAAGGTCTTAAGCACTGGCGAAAACATCAAATTTAAGCACATATTTATTAATGCAAAAAAATGATAAAAAAAGAAGCATCACTGGGAAGAAAGTCTGGTACCAATATCTGACTACAGGTAATCTCCTTTGGAAGAGTTAATGACAGAAAGCTATAGCATCTATTCCAGGGGTGACAGCTAAGCCAACTGCCTGCCTGCCTGTCTCCCCTTACCAGAATTGTCACCTGTTTGTATTGCAATTGGCCCAAAAAGGTTGTTGCTGAAAGGAGGATGTCACTGAGGCAGATGGAAACCCCACTAAAAGGCCCAAAACAGTTCGCTTAGAGGCCGTGCCCCTGCATCATAAATCTGTGCTTGTAAGTACACCTGGAATGCAAGTGGTGGAAAGAGAAATATCACTGTTGTTCCTTTTGAGACAGTTAAGGCACATGGAGATCAAGGCCAAGCGAGTGTCCGTGCTCTCCATTGCATCTACTTCTGACATTCCTGTGCATGAAGCCTGGGTGCCTCAGCAGCCAGCATGGGAACACGCTGCATGACTAATTAGGCTCTACAAAATTTAGTGCAGGAACGCCCCAGCATCTCTAAGAAAAACAAGGCCTAAGTAATGGGCTGATATGTACCCTGGAAGCCAAGGTCAGACTGAGAAGTAAACCAGATGCCTCAAGTCTCAGCCTAGACCTTTAAGCCTTAGTCCATCCTTCTTTCCGGTTCAAGTTATTAAAACCTGCAACTGCGATAAGAAATACATTTGGTCTCATTTTCTTACCCTGCCATCTGGCTGATGTATTATCCAACAAGTAACACTTGAATTGAAGAATTCTTGAAGGTTCCCTAACACAGCTGTTTCCACATGTTAATTGCTTTAAGGTGATTTTTCTTCTCTGTCTTCAGATTCTTACCATCAAAATTATATGAAGTGCATAATGAAACTGAACAGGGAAGTAGCACAAAAAGCATTGCACAAAACAAGAATGATCATGTTTATGTGTCCATTAAAATTCTTCAACCCAGAGCCATATGTTGAGTTTCCTGTACAATCTTGCTCAAATTCTAACATGCATTAGCTTTCATTTTAAGAACATAAACATGAGCAACGTTTGTGTCCAAGCTATAATTTATGATGTTCTCAAATATTAAGCCCTAATTACCTGAGTCACATTCTCCTGCTCTCATAATGAACCTGTTATAAACAAGGGACCTGATTTTCTTCTCGTTTGTGCTGATATAAATGAGGAAAAATTCCTTGCATGCTGAAGTCAATGAAGTAATTTGATTGTAGAGCCAGTGTTACAACAGGGTACGCCAGACGTGTGTATAACATGAAGTGGTGATTAAATTAAGCCAACCTTTGCTTTCTGTCCTTCACGTGATTAGAATACTAACCTCACACCGGTAGCACTGGACATGGAAGTCACGATCCAAGGCGACAATGCGTACAGTCTCCTCTTGTCCTGGAGCTGGCATGATGGGCTCCTTACACACGGAGCATCTCGGTGCAAATTTCCTAAAGAAGAAAGAGACGGCCCCAGTCATCCTCAAGCTCAGACTGAAAGTTTTTAACTGCACCAGCAAGCAGTTAAACAAGCAAGAAACTTGTGTATTTGTACAAACACACACACATGTACATGTCACGGTTTGCAGCTCTGCACAGCTGCCTCCTTGGAAAGAAGACAGGATAGAGCACTTTAGTCTTACAATGCAATTTCAGGCTTGCAGGATATTAAAGAGCATTTTGCAGACTATTAGGAAAGGACTTCAAGAATATCTGACAGACAGTAAAGCATATTCTACTTGCCCTAATTAACAACTATAGAATAACAACTGTTGAATGACTCATGATTTTGACTCCTATGCCCTGATGCAACCCTCATGCTCAACCCCCTGCCTAACTCTAAGGATGTCCATGAAAACCCTAAGCTAGAAAGTTGACAAGGATCTACTTCAAGAACATATCTTGAAAAAAATATCAAAATATTAGAATTTGGAGATTGAAACAAATCAGTAAATAGTCTTTATAGAGAGGGTAAAAAGACTTCCCTGATATTACACTAATTTGTTGATGTTTATCCCATCCATTTTAAACTTCTGAGCCATCTTACCCACTTACGCACAGAAGAGCACACGCTCCTGGCTGTGCTCACTCTCAAACAAGCAGCATCATGGCAATTCTGACTTGCTGCATTTTCTAGCAGTTATCCATTAGCAGGTTGCCCAGGCTTAGCAGGGAACAAGTCTGGGTGCAGAGACACCAACAATCTCTCTTCCAGTCAGCCTGAGCTGCATAGTGGCAATCACTCACTGTGTGAAGGGACTGGCTTGAATCAAGGTCAGCTGAGGGATCAAGAGGAGCACAGACCTTTCTTTTTCCCCTTATATTGCCCACCGTATGCCCATCTGGCTAATTTGCAGGTGTTCTGTATTAGCTCTGGTTTTGCTCCCTGCAATTGCCCATAAGAAGTGGCCATCCCTGCTCCTAGGCATGTGGGGATGCTTGAGATCATTTAGCCTGTGGTGAATTGTTATTTGCTGTTTTGGTTCCAAATCTATGGGTACCAATTCCCTGGCTGCAAATTCTGCTCAGAAAAAAGAAACATACCTACAGAATCTGCTGCCATATAATGAGAGCTGGGGTCACAGGCTATGGAGCAAGAGAGGGCAATGCTTATGGCAAACATCAGAACACAAGGAGATCAAAGGTGCTTCTCTTCTGAAATGCCTAGGAAAGATTGACTCTGCCACCCAGCCTGTCACATGAACCACCTCAGAATTAACTAGCTTAGGAAAGAAAAAAAAAAAAATCTGTCGTTACTAGGAATAAAGAAAAATATTAATTTCACTGGCAGCAGATGAAAGATGTCTGTGTAGCTGCGATCTAACGAAAAAATGAATTAAACAGTGGCTATAGCGAGCGCTCTGAAAAATAACTTAAATGGATCATGATCTGACCGGAGCTGTAATCGCAGTTAATTATATGCTGCTTCATGCAGGCGCTTCCTTGTGCCATTTAGCTCAAATGTGGTGCTTAAAAATACTTCAACATTTCTCTGTCCAGGCCGCTGTGGGTAATTCATTATGAGCCAAGTATTAACTCCCAGGACCCAGAGATGACTCCTGGAGATTTCAGGGGATGTGGATGTGCTACTGCAGGGCATAAACTCAGTGGGTAGCTAAGGGACAGCGTGAGCATCAGCTACAGTTTTGTTGTTGAAAGAATGTAAAAGATGTAGTGCACTTGACCTCCAGAGCAGGAAAACGTGTCATCCCAGATCAGTTGCGGGGCAGGGGGGTGGACTAGATGACCTTTAGAGGTCCCTTCCAACCTCAACCATTCTATGATTCTATAAATTAAAACTGGGCTGGCTGAAGCGCTGCTAAGTGTGTGGTTGGCCAAAGACATTCTGAGTGTCACATTAGGTCTCACGGTATTCCCATCATCTTCCCCTCAATCTTTCACTCACCAATTTTGTGTCCTTTCCTTGGATTGACAGCCTCCCACTACTCACTCTCAGAGCCCTGAAGTCCAGATCTAGTTGCTGCCAAGAGACTTCAACATGGGATAGCAGCTCTCCCTCTCAACCTTTCTCCTGAAGGCATGTGAGCCCTTGGCCTGTGGGGCTTGGGGAAGGAGCAGCCTCCAAATGTTAAGTGGACGTGAGGCAAATCCTTCAGGAGCCCAAGTGGTGTGTAAGTGTTCTCTCAGGCCTCTGCTCAGGAGCAATTTTGCCTTGCACACGACTGCTGGCTCAGAAATGCAAGGTAACATAACAGCTGCCAATTAACACTGCCTCTCTGAGCTACAGGGAACATTCTCATCCTGGATTTTAACATGCCAGTTGATCGCAGCTGCTTCCCTTTCTGTCAAGTCAGCCTGCTTCTTTGAGCTTTCAGGCCCACACACTGATGTCACGAGGCTCTCATTAAGTCTACCCCCTTAGAAATTAAGAGATAAATGGTTGAGATGTAAACTCACATTTGTCAGTATTGATTTCTTCTTTTAATTGAGGGGTGTAACGTGTCTGTCTTTTCCGTACAGGGGAAACATTTGTGCTCTGATTATATCTACCTGTCTTCCCTAGATTAGTTGTGATGATGGGGGTGGTAGCATGGCAGTGACAGAAACTACTTGCAACTATACCTTTCAACATACTTTAAATAGCAGTTTCAGTATAAATTATTACCAGGGCTGTATTTTTAGCAGCTTTAAAAACCTAATTAGCAACGAGAAACAAGAGGAGCTGTGAGCATCCTGTGGCCACCTAGATCCCTCTAGCCGGTAAGCAAACACCTGCAGAGTGCAACAGTACAAGACCTCTCTTAATTGCTTGGTGGAAGAAGGGGGGAGACGCCGATGTGGAAGGGCAGGTACAGGCAATGAGGAGAAATGTGCACAAGCTGAGTGCAGGGGAAGGCAGGGGGAAACGCAGAACATTTAAAACAGATGAACATAGAGGTTACCCACAAATTCAGACCTAAGCAAAACAGAGATATCAGGCTCTAACCAATTAATCTTGTATGCCACGGTGCGCCTGCCTAGAGCAAAGCTCTGCCTATTAATTAAGAGCCTTGGAAGGAAGTGGCAAAGAGTTCAGATCTTTTTGGACACTCAGGCTAAAAAAGGAGGACTTTTAGGGACAAAAGAGAAAGACAATAAGCAAAACCACTGAAAGCCGCTTAGGGCATACTTATGGAAATCCTCGATGCAGTGGATGTTCCCACCAGCATCCACTGTGAAGGGGATCCCATCCAGGCTGCGATGGCACATCACACAGGTGAAGCAGTGGGGATGGTAGGCCTTCCCAGTGGCTCGGAGGATCCTTTCCATAATGGGCTTTGCACAGACGCTGCATTGCTCCAGCGTGTTCTGCAAACAAAACATACACAACAGATGTGAACACCTTCTCAGCAGGACGTTAACAAAGGCCAGCTGGTCTACTTGGAAGCTTTAGGTACTTTCTTTTCATTTCTTCTAGATAGGCACAGTACAGTCAACAGAGTATGATAACAGCACAGGGTCATGCCTTCAGTATAGTGTGAGAACACAAACCAAGCCTTCTCTCAGCAGCTCTGATAAGCGATCAGAGATGGCCCATCAGGTGGGTGTATCTGAGACATTGTGGCTTCTGTAGCCAAGAGCACGCAAAGGAGTTATGCAGCCTGCACTCCTGGGTTTTTGCCTCTGAACTGCCCAGACTGAATGACCTTTTGCAGCTGAGTTGGTTAGAGACAACCTCCACAATGTGCCGTGCAAAGCTGAAGCTCAAATCCTGGGGCTACACAGAGACCCTCAAACTGCTCTGCCAACAGAGCTCCCATAAAGGATCTTTATCTGCCTTATAAGAAAATTCCAATCTTCCTCTTCCACCACAGATACTGCTGTTGAGTCTGGGGAGAGAATAAAGTAGTGTCTGCAATGAAAGCATCACAAGGACAGGAGCTCAGGATGACTGACACTGTTCATTTATCTCTGGACCACAATGTTTGAGACAATGACTGTGAAATGCCAGCTCTAAGGCCATGCTCCTTGCCGCAGAGGTTTTACATACTACCCTGCTCCTGAAGCACTGGAGCCAAAAAAACCTCCTCCTTTCAAGTGGTGTCCACTGATTCATCTCATTTCAACCCCCTTGCCATCAGTTATAGAAACACCAACACAGTTTTGCTTCAGATGGTCGTTTGTGAGGCACAGCAAGACTTCTGGCACCAAATGTCCAACTTACCCTTTCAAACCAAGCACCTTAAAAGACATATTTCATGAATGGAGGATGCAACCCACATAGACAGATGGAAACAATAAATCTGTGGCCATGATTTGGGTCATTTCACTGGACTTTGAGAAAGTGAACTTCACTCACTACTCTTGCTTGATGCATGTGGAGTTATCAAATAATGTTATTAATCAACATTTGCATCTTGGATGAGGCAGAAGGTCTATGATTACGATACTTATTATGATTAAGAAATAAGGAGGGGAAAAAAAGGAAACACAAAAATCTAATGGGACAGAAGTATAAAAAGCTGCTGGAAGGCAGATCATGTTGACAAACACGGGCAGGCTAAAGTTCTTCTGCTTCCTCATGTAACAAAATTCCCAGGGAAAGTAGTGCTTTGACTGACCACATTGTTATTGCTTCTTTGAGCCAATATTCTCAGGGGCAAGATCCAGCCCTTACATGTGCAGCCAAAATGTGTTGTCAGGAGATGAATCACCCAGGAGCTCAGAGAGGTTACTTCTACACTCACATATTTGTTATCGGACATTATCTCTGGGCTGCAAATCACTGGTAAGATACAAACATGGAGATGCACAGGTTCATATCAGAAGATCAAAAGGATTGGTTTTGGAAAGGTTGATATGAGAAGTCCCGAATTTCAACCCATATGAGAACTGCCTAACACATCTGCAAAGACAGCACAGCCAGACTAGAGTTAGTTTCAGGCTGGATTTTACTTTATGCCTTGTAATAATGGGCAGGAAAGAATTATTGCTGGCCTTTCTTTCTGGTTGCTGTCACCATCATAATCATTATAACAGTAGCTGGTATGCCAGAAAAAGCAAGGTCAATAATTTCCTTCTTGGAGGAATAACCTGGCAAATTCACCATTTTGCTTTGCATAAGCAGATCACATCATCTGAGTCCGTATCCGTGCTGCTCTCTGTATTGCCAAGGAAGCAACGCAGCATACCTGCAGAGACCAACGGAAGATTGTGCCACTCGGAAGGCAACTAATGACAACTTCTCTGTATGCGTGGGTACGGAGCGTTTGCCTCACCAAGTCACTGCCTGCTTCGACTCCAACCATTGCCAAAAACAGAGGCCAAGGTATGAGAACAGGGCAAGCAAAACACAGCCATTCCTTAGGATATGCTCCCAGCCTCCAGCCGTTTCTGGCTTTGGGACCTCCCGAGCCAGAGCTCAACTTCTCCGTACTGAGCCTCAAGTGGCTGTAATTCCCATAAACTTCCCTGATTGCTTTTTGAATTCTGATAAACACTGAGCACCCACAACATGGCTGGAGTTTCACAGCTTACCTACACATTGGGAGTTGATCTGCTAAGAGGTTTCCCTGGTCTGCCACCACAGCCTACGGAACAGTGCTCCAGGCAGCAACACTGAGCACAGCCCACCTGGTCCTCTGAACGGAGCAGAAACCTGCAGCTGCAGCCACCCTGCCAAGGGGTTTAACACCAAGCAGCGTGGCCTGGAAACGCTCTCACTACAGATCTGATACAGCTCACTACAGATCTGATACAACTCCTACTCACATGTTTCAGAGACACAGGGTTTAAGACCGCGAGGGATCATTACAATCATCTCGTCCGACATTTCATGTTAACGCTGACTTTGGTGGGAGTTTTGTAGTGCCCAGGACAGCAGGTAATCACACTTCTGGGTTATGCCTTCAGAAAATGCACGTCTTCTGCTCCCAAATCTCAGCTCAGTCACACTGTTTGACATTCTTGCAGCTAAGCAAGACAAGCGTTTTAAATTAACCAACTCCTGATTAAGTCTTCTATACAACCTGTAAATGAGACTGCAGAAATTTATTCTTTTCATCCTTCCAAGTCTGTACCAGTGAGGAAAAACAAAGTCATTAGTTTCAGACTCCAGCTCACTCCCTGTCTGGAAGTATATTTGCTTAAGCCTCTTCCTTTGCTAGAACCCTGGCTCAGACCCTTCTCTTCAAGGTGTTACCAGAAGATGCCAAAAGGAAAGCTTCCTTGATTCACACCCATTTGACATCAAGTTGCTGTAAGGCAGGATTTGGCCTGTGGAGCTAACAGGGTTTTCTTTGATTCTCTAATCAGGTTATCCCACATGCCTAAGTGCTGCCCCAGCAGCTAACAACCTGCACAAAGGTATTTCTGCACATTATGGGAATAGCATCCCTGTAGGATTATAAATTTGGCTTCTTGATTTTGCTCTCTTTCACAGTTTAGCTAACTCTCCTAGCACCTCTTGGAGCTTTCAGACCTCCAGAAAGTGAAACAAGATGAAGAAAAAAACCTAATAGCACTATTTTTCTTCTTTTCTCCCAAGCTTCCATTCCCAGCCTTCTTTGTAATCAACAGGTAGAGCTGAATGCATCTGATGAGCTACACAGAGGGCCAAAGCAAGGCACAGAGAAGAAAGATAAGAACCAGCTAGGAAACATCAGACCCAGGGGGTGTAGTCAAATTCATGTCATAAGAATATGGACCACAAATCCAGCATGGGCTGAGGGGAAAGCTTACCACCCTTTTCCCATATTTTTGGCTAAAAGGCAGGGACCACCTTTCTTTTTCAGAGACACTTGTGTCTCGAAGTTCAACCAATTTTTTGAGTTTAAAAAGGATAGGGAAAGAACCGTCCATTTCTAAATAGAAGGTCAGCCCAATGTTAAGTGCTGAGTCTGGGTCTGCCTCTCTTGAGGTTAAAACTGCCTATCCATGGCAAAGAAAGAATCTCACCCAAGATGAACAATACACCCTAATATACCAGTAAGAAAAATACCCCCAAGCAAAGGCACACTAAAAACACAAAGAACTGAAATGACCACTACATCAAGCATCAGCTTGTAAGTTAAAACTAAGAGACCTAAACGTGTACAGCACAATCAGCAGCGAAGTGGGAACAAGTATCTGACAGCAACCAGAGGTGGGAGCTGTTTGAGGGCCTCCCTATAGCAATACCTGGCCCTTCAGAAACCACAGAAAGCCAAAGGGAGTTGCCCTTCAGATGTTAGGTTTAAACATGGGATACAAAGTGAAAATCTAAACTGCTGGAAAAGGCTTCTGGGGTGCAAGAGCCATTGAAGATTGGAAATGGGAAGTGTTTGAATCCCCTCCTGAAAACTTCACATCCCAGATGGGAAGCTGGCAAATGGCTTTGGAAAGCAGACCTGCAGTGACAGCCTGTGGGCTACAACTCATCCTGCTTCCCAAACACCATAGATTATAACCCCTTATAATCAAGTTTTGGGTGACAGCAGTAACTCACAACATAGTGCAGCACAGGGGCTCCTCCCACAACGACCTAGCGATGAATGGGAGAAGAAAAGCCACACAGAGATTAGTCATTGCTTCTTCTGTACTGGCAATTCATCCAGAGCTCTAATGAACATAAATAATCTCCCCTGCACTCTGGACAGGAGACTGAGGAGAGCTCACGAGCGGGGACACAAGCATGGTATGGCTTATTTTGCTGGGAGAGGGGAGCTGCTGGAATAAATTACATTGGCAACTCACGCACAGGGACATGAACTCACTTTCTGCGAGCGCTGCAGAAGAAACACATTTTTTGGAGTGACTGCACAGAGATGATATTAGCTGCGGGAATCAAAAGTGACTGTTGTGCTAAAAACAGGCACATGGTCAACTACTGTAGTTGAACTGTAACTTAGTAAAGTGCGGTAAGTGAATTGCTTTAAGTCTTGTGACTCCCTCCTTCATTTCCTCAGACTGTGAGGAGAGCAGAGTGGAGCAGGAGACATTTTCCCCAATGTGGGATAATTTTTGAGGCTTGAAAATGTTTCCATACTTAAGTGAAGACAGAACACTTTAATCTCAAGAAGTCTGGTGAATTTATAAACCCCAAATTAGATCAGGTCAATTGAAACACTGCACTTCAAATAATTTCAAATGGTTTCACTTAGGTTTTGGGTCTGCAAATATATAGTTGGATTATAAATTAAATATAAAGCAGACATTGGTGGAGGGGTTAAGTGTCAAGATGTAATTTCAACACTTTCAAAACTTTTTTTTTTGGCATTATTTCTAGAAAAAAAAAAAAATCCAAGACCTGACTTCCCCCCCAAAAAATTCCCAGCCATCCCCAGTTGCTATCTCGACAGATGGGTAAATCTTGGCAAACACAGTATTTAATTCACTAATGGCCAGCATTAAATTCCTTCCTCCCTATTTGAGGAGTGAATTTGGACATGTGTGAATTGATCTTTTTCACTTAGCCTGACCAGCTGGACACATTATCAGTGACACGTTCCTTCCAGAGGTGTAGGTCCAGCAAGGACCTTGGCCAATTCTCTGACGTTCAGGCCACACTGGCATATCCAAGACAGTGTGTCGGGGCAAGAGATATGACCCCTAACAGCCCAAAATATCCTGTCAAAAACCCTAATTCAGACACAGTTTTAAGCAGTGAGGGTGCTCCTTAGCTGGTACAGCTTGTTGTGCTGGGAGAGGGGAGGGAAGATACTGGAATAAATTACACTGCAAGATTACCAGTGCGATGTGGGTCTGAGCTGGGCATACAGTTACCAACTGCATAGTGTAGACTCAGGCCCTGGAGGCTGCTGTATTCAGTGGCTTTCAAATAGTTCTTCCATTCGGCTCAGTTTTTAGTGGCTTTCCCAGCACAGTAGCAATACCACAGCTGGCACGCTTCCCCTCTGCTGGAATCTGCTTTTCTTGTCAGGAAAACCTAATTCAGCTTTGTATTTTTGGACTCGGAGCAGCTGGAGGTGAATCTGGCAATCTCCTCTCAGCATACAGGGTGAAGGCATCCTTTCCCGTTGTCCTGTAACTATTAGAGAAAGACTAGATATATTTCATGGCTTATGTTAGTAGCCAAGATGACAATGACACGCAATTGAGTCCACAAGTGTGCAATAACATAAAGGCCATGATGAAAATGGAACAGGGTTTGAGAAATGCTTCAGAAATGATATGCAGATGTCAAATATGCTCTACAGTGAGAGGAAGAAGGAGCTCCATTTGTTCCTTCTTACAATAGCTGTCTTATCAAGTGAGGGCCAAGAGATGGTTTGCCATTGCCTGAGCACACCAAAGGCTGGAGAGGAAACCTAGAGAAGGCTGCTGGATCTGGCAGGCACTCGAGCTGGCTATACTACCTGGAGAAAGGTAATGGTGAACATAATTAACGTTTAGAACTATACAGGCAGGGACAGGGTGACTTCTCTGTTGCTCAGTACCAGTTTAGATAAAACCCATGTCCACCTCTAGTACCACTGAGTTGAGAGTGATGAAGGAACATGAGGGATGAAGGAACATGAGGGTTAAACAATCTGCTCTGCATTAGGCTCAATGTCCAACCACAATCACACTGACTCCTTCCAGCTAAAATCCACAAGAAGCCTGATGTTGGAAATTACTTAACTACTTTCTGGCACTCAAAGCTACTCATCTTCTGTACATTTCTTGCTCTGACAACACTGAGATCTTTGTCACTTTAAAACAGCAGCACTTACAAATGTAACAAATGAGTGATTCAGTCTCTAAACTGGTGCTGAAAGATAAAATTCTGGCTTTTACTTCTGCCTTTTCAACCAAATAACTGTCAGTGGCAAAGTACTCCCATGCTCCGTGCCTCAGTTTGCCTGTAAATAAAATGGCTGCGAAAATTGCATGTTCCAGTGAGAAACTGGATGCTGTTAGGTTTGATAAATACTTGTAGTTTGTGTGCCCAAATGGTTACTTTATGGAAACAAAGTATTTTTAACAGCAACAACTCCAGTTTTGTTTTTGGGTTGGTTTTTTTTTTTTTCAGTCCATAACAACTGCACACACCTCCAAAGTCAACAAGGTCTGACTTTGGGAGGCGCAGTACTGGGGAACAGCATGAGAGAACTCCATGTGTAACTACAGCAATCTGCAAGAGAAAAGATTTTAATACTGGGGGAGTGCTGCTAACTCACAGATGACTTTAAAAAAGCATGGAGAATAAAAAAAGTCTATAGTTATAAAATTTTTTAACAACAATAATTATAGCCACGCATAATACTACAGTGAGCCAAGCAATTGAAAGCATCCTTAGCTACTACTGTGTAAAAGGACATCACTATATCTATTGGCAACCAACTCTTGTTGCTTCAGTAATTTTTCTTTCTGGTGGAGGTGCATTTCCAAACCTTTTCACACCTTGGCTAGTGACACCAAAAAAGAGGAGCTGCACATTGCCCACAGGACTGAAGCAGTTCATGGTACATGTCAGTGCACGCAGCTCACGCTCGCCGTCAGCACTGCTGACCACACTACACACCAGGGATGAACCCCAGTAAAGCTACGTGAGGTTGGTCACGCTACACCAGGACTGCATCTGGTCCAGAAAACATCCCACCAACTAAGCTGGGGCAGGCTTTTGGAGTGCTGGAGGGATGAGCATCCACAAAGCACAGCAGCACCAGTGGAGCACAGGAGATGGGCCCGCCTTGGCAGGGAAGGATGATCTGATAAGGCAGTTTCCATCTCGGATTTCTTCAATCCAAGGAGATCTCAAGCTCCTGACCAGACCTCTGGCCCTCATTCCAAAGTGTTGCATAATACAACACCTGGCGCAAGACACAGATTTTCAAAGATTTCTAATTTGAAGGAAATCCCTCAGAATCCCTCCCAGAACGCCAGCGGTAAACAGTTTGTTCAAGGCTTGTGCAGCTCAAGCAAACTGGCACAGAGCTACCACTGAAATCCCTGGACCCCGTCGCACGACGGTGGACGTGCCTTGGAAGATTAGTATTGCTTCATACCACTGGGGTCACTACCTAGAGATAAATCATCCGCTGGCTTTGCCAAATGCAGAAAGATAGGTTCGAGGATTTCTGAGGACTCTTTTTCCACTGGAGTGAACTTTGATACTTTAAAAAACTATGCTATTCTATTAGATTTACTTCAAAGGGACAGGGGGAATCCATCACGGATTTTGATAGCCTGCACTTTTACCTGTTACTAACACCCACATGTCAGGTGAGAGCACCTACAAAGCCTAATCATAACTCAGGGCTCCGTGGTACAAAGTGCTCTGGGGAATAAAGCAAAACCATTCCCCATGCCCAAGCACTAGCAGTCTTTGCACTATAGATGTGGCACTGCTTGTCTTACATGTTCTCACCATCAAATCCATCTATTTCCTCAACACATGATGTGCCTGACCTCGTATGCCACCCCGGGAGTTTTGCCTAAATAAGGACCGAAGGATCTGTCCTGTTGTGATTACTTTCTGCACAGGCAGCAGAATTATATGCAGCTGGGAGATGTGGCAAACAGTGAGCAGATACACTCTGCTCCTTGTTTAGATACAATTGTGGACAACACAGAGATTTCAGGCTTAATTAACAACGCTGAGGAAGCTGTTAAGAGAGGCATTTCAAACCGCTTGCAGTTTAAACTGATTAGAACTTTGTGAAAACAAAACAAGACTGCGTAGCACATTGTTAGGCTAAAATTCAAGTCAAACTTAACCGCATCAAAGGAAATACAAAGAAGTGACTATCGGCAAGAAGTGGGCTTTTTTTATTTTCTTTTGGTAGAGAATTTAATTTCATAGCCTTTAATAAACCTGATGCTCCAATCCAAGCTTGCCACTCTGGCAAAGAGCTTAACCAAAATAACACTGGAACTCATAGCTGGCAGACCGAAGAGACTGTAAATTGGTCAAATCTGGGCAGAATACAAGAAAAAAATATATCCAAAATTCCATTCAATCTTCCTGTTTTAGAATTTTGATGTAACTGACCATTGACATGGAAATGTTATCTTGACCTTAACTGCTAAAGCTGACTTGTGGAGGAAAAAATGACTGACTCTGTGACATTTCGGTGGTTATTTATAGTTCCCCTCACCCTCCTCTTTCTTGGTATTTTTACATTAGCAATGAATTCTTGCCTGCCATGCTTTTCCTGAAGGACTGTCTGAACAGTGCAAGAATTTGTGACACAAAAACCATCAAGAAAATGGAATCTTGTTGATTAACATGGAAATCAAAATGTAGTTAGAAACTCTGTCAATAAACTAGCATCCAGCAAAGATGAGCTTTTTTTTGGGTTACAAATTAAACACCACCAGCCTTTTAACTACAACTCGCTTAAAGCTGACATTTTATGCCTCCTGTGCTCTCCAAGGGAGATTTCTAGAGAAACCAAGAGAAAAGACAGGGCTACTACGTAAGAGTCCGGGTACTTCTAAAGTTTGTGCAAAACAAAAGGCAAAATCCTTCCCCTTCACTCCTCGAGAATTAAAAACCTCATCTCTCTAAGCCACAAGGAAAGGCCCCTAGTTATTTCGAGTCACAGATAAGGGCATCACTAAGTTGCTTCTAATAGCTACCAAAGGTTAAATATTTCAGCTGAATATCAGTTTAACAGCTCCCCCTTACCACCTCAAGCAAAAAGAATGCAATACTGCTCATGTATCTCTCATACACGTCACCAGAGAAAGTCGTGTTTTCTAGTGGCAGGGGCAGAGCACTGGAAACACAGGGTGCTTGGCTTCTGTCCTTGGGCTCACCAGTGACTTTTTCCAAGAGTTTCACATGATTATTTTCCACCTCCGTGCTTCATATTTTCTGTGGAGTGGGTTTGGTAAGGTACTGGGAGGCCAATCATGCTTTGACAAAAGTCACGTCTATTACAAACACCAAAGTTGGCACTAGAACTACAAAGTAATAAACAACTCCCCAAAACGATCCAAACCAAAAAAAACCAAATACGCAAGAAGGTAATGAGATTTTGCACAGAATTTCACGGAGCTTTCACTGAAGCACCTTTTGAGTGCAAGATAATTTTTCAGTGTATACGTGCAAGTTGTGAAATACAGGTCATGGCAACAGTTCAGCATAAAAATAGCTGCTTTTAATGGATAATGTTATCCTGTATAAAGCTTGGAAAAAAACCCCAAAACTCTCACAGCATTTGGATGCTGTTGCTCCCCGAACTAACAGGAAGAATATGATTCTCCCAAATCCCCGCTGCGTTTCTTAAAGAGATGCCAAATGCATTTAAGTCGCTGATGTCAGGAGAACATGTTGGAGCCTCTAGGGCAATGGGTGACTTATCTGTGCCTGGAATACTAGGGCTGAAAACTTTGAGGGTGCTCTGAGGTCCTTCCAAAGGGAGGGGAAAAGATCGTTTCTTATTTCCTGAAGAAACCTTCCTGACTGAAATACGTATTTTAAAGACACTGGAAGAACACTGGGCAGGGACCACAGGCAACCAGCACTGGCCACTGTCAAGAATAACAGAAAGCAGAATTTAGTGACTTGGTGTAAGGCAAGAACTGTGTTTCTATACTCTTTCCCCTCTACAACAAGGCCAGGAATTTTATGGGTTTTTTCGGCCAGGATTTCTTCCGAGGTTTGAACTGAGTTATCCCCTGGAGTGACACCCATTCTTCTATCTAGAGTCAGACTAATTGGAAATAAATGCAGACTGCTGAGTAAGTCCAGGGACAAATATATCACCTAGCAGGTACTGGGATTATTTTTAGATGCAATGACATCCCCATTCTTTTCATTCAGATGACCTCAATGTTTGCTTCAGTTCCCAGTCTGGAGAAGCAAGTTTAAGCCACCTGCTGAGATAAGAGTGACAGAGAAGGAAGGGATACAAAAAGGGAAAAAGAAGACAGCTATAAAAGAAGAGTCCAGACAAAGCGTGGCACAGATAAGAGAACGTCCCAAAGAAGTCAAGTGAAATGTAAAAGTGAAAATCCATCTGCTTTCTAGCTGGAAAGTGATGTTTCACCCTGAGAACCCATCCATCACCTTCCTTCATCCACCATGAGATGATCTCATGCACAGAAAGACAGAGAAGATGATTTACATCAGCCCCTCTGCACCTCCAGCCCACCTCCAAGGTGCTTCTACTACAACTCAGTTTGACGTACAGTTGGGAGAAAAAGGATGATACATTATTCCTTCTAACCTTACGAACTGATACCCACACTACAGTTCAGGTCCTTCCTGGAACAATGTGTGAAAAGTAAACCAGAAACTTTGTGCTACTCTTCTGTTCAAGACACTGTGGTGGGGCTGTTGGACAGAAGAGCAAGATAATTTTTCAGTGTATACGTGCAAGTTGTGAAATACAGGTCATGGCAACAGTTCAGCATAAAAATAGCTGCTTTTAATGGATAATGTTATCCTGTATAAAGCTTGGAAAAAAACCCCAAAACTCTCACAGCATTTGGATGCTGTTGCTCCCCGAACTAACAGGAAGAATATGATTCTCCCAAATCCCCGCTGCGTTTCTTAAAGAGATGCCAAATGCATTTAAGTCGCTGATGTCAGGAGAACATGTTGGAGCCTCTAGGGCAATGGGTGACTTATCTGTGCCTGGAATACTAGGGCTGAAAACTTTGAGGGTGCTCTGAGGTCCTTCCAAAGGGAGGGGAAAAGATCGTTTCTTATTTCCTGAAGAAACCTTCCTGACTGAAATACGTATTTTAAAGACACTGGAAGAACACTGGGCAGGGACCACAGGCAACCAGCACTGGCCACTGTCAAGAATAACAGAAAGCAGAATTTAGTGACTTGGTGTAAGGCAAGAACTGTGTTTCTATACTCTTTCCCCTCTACAACAAGGCCAGGAATTTTATGGGTTTTTTCGGCCAGGATTTCTTCCGAGGTTTGAACTGAGTTATCCCCTGGAGTGACACCCATTCTTCTATCTAGAGTCAGACTAATTGGAAATAAATGCAGACTGCTGAGTAAGTCCAGGGACAAATATATCACCTAGCAGGTACTGGGATTATTTTTAGATGCAATGACATCCCCATTCTTTTCATTCAGATGACCTCAATGTTTGCTTCAGTTCCCAGTCTGGAGAAGCAAGTTTAAGCCACCTGCTGAGATAAGAGTGACAGAGAAGGAAGGGATACAAAAAGGGAAAAAGAAGACAGCTATAAAAGAAGAGTCCAGACAAAGCGTGGCACAGATAAGAGAACGTCCCAAAGAAGTCAAGTGAAATGTAAAAGTGAAAATCCATCTGCTTTCTAGCTGGAAAGTGATGTTTCACCCTGAGAACCCATCCATCACCTTCCTTCATCCACCATGAGATGATCTCATGCACAGAAAGACAGAGAAGATGATTTACATCAGCCCCTCTGCACCTCCAGCCCACCTCCAAGGTGCTTCTACTACAACTCAGTTTGACGTACAGTTGGGAGAAAAAGGATGATACATTATTCCTTCTAACCTTACGAACTGATACCCACACTACAGTTCAGGTCCTTCCTGGAACAATGTGTGAAAAGTAAACCAGAAACTTTGTGCTACTCTTCTGTTCAAGACACTGTGGTGGGGCTGTTGGACAGAAGATTCATAGAACCATAGAATCATTTAGGTTGGAAAAGACCCTTAGCATCATTGAGTCCAACCATCAACCCTACTCTACAAAGCTCTCCCCTTCTCCGCTACACCATATCTCCCAACACCACATCTGAACGACTCTTAAACAAGTCCAGGGATGGCGACTCAACCACCTCCCTGGGCAGCCTATTCCAATCGCCCGACCACTCTTTCTGTGAAAAATTCTTTTCTAACGTTCAGTCTAAACCTACCCTGTTGGAGCTTGAAGCCATTCCCTCTCGTTCTGTCACTAATTACCTGCGAGAAGAGACCAGCACCAACCTCTCTAGAGTGTCCTTTCAAGTAGTTGTAGAGAGTGGTAAGGTCTCCCCTCACCCTCCTCTTCCTCAAACTGAACAGTCCCAGCTCCTTCAACCGCTCTTCATAAGATTGATGCTCCAGGCCCTTCACCAGCTTCGTTGCCCTTCTCTGCACTTGCTTCAGCACCTCGAGATCTCTCTTGTATTGAGATTGATTCTTGATTCCTTGCAAGGCAATTGCCTACCTAGTCAATCTAGCCTCTTGGCACTGTTCTTTTACTCCCAGGCTAGAAAAATTAAGGCTCCTTGAAGAAAAAGAAAAAAGTTTTCTTCTTTTGGACACTTGGATACGGAGATCTTGGATGGCAAATCCATTGGAATGTAAATAATGTCTTGGGCTCAGAGTTGCCATCACGAGCAGATGGGCATGTCTGAGTAGATGGTAAGTTTCTGGTGTCAGCAAGGTTACTCAAGGATGTTCAGTGCAGGAAAACTGCACTCTAAAGTAATTTCTTTCCCTTTCATCACCACAAAAAATTTTGGATTAATTTGGAATATGAAGGACACTGGTCTGAGCTGTCTGGAAGGTTTATGTCAGAGCAGAGTAGACCAAAAATCAAGCTGACAGTTGGCATTTCTTTACCAGGTCTATCACATCACTTGAGGAGGCTGCTGTGGATGTTATTTAAAGTTGAAAAGCACAGCCACTGAATACTGTGCTAGTCAACTGTCAGTCTCTAATATATACTAACCAGGTTACTCCTGTGTTTGTGAAAGCAACACCAAAGGCTTTCAGCCAAATATTATATTTAAAAAAAGAAACAACAGTTGAGAAAAAACAGCAAGACCCAAATGTGAATGGAGCTTTTGAAAAGAAGGAGAGATTCACTTGGGTACACACAGCAGTAACACAAATTCCAGAGTCTTGTGACAGCGCTCGAGAATCAACAAGCAAAGCGGAGCAGCAACGGAAGGAGAAACCGACTTGTCCAACCTCACTGTTTTCCTAGTGGCACAGTTACATAAGAAATGTGCATTTATATAAACACACTGAATGTATAATAGGTATTATATAACATATCCATTCTCCAGTCGATAGCATCCTCTCGGCGTATGGACTCTCAGGCTGAAATCACAGTGGTTATGGAATACAGAGTTAAAAATAACATTATTCCAGGATCATTCTGTTCTGTAACTGTTCCATTCTGTTATGGGGATTTTCTTTCCATAACAGTGGAAAAGACCACGCTCTGGTGCTCCACACAGTATTTTAAAAGGTCTGAGATCACCTGCACCAATGGTTGTTTCTCATTAACGTAACTGCTGAATTGCTCATCTCCATCCTAATACAAGCTACTTCCAGCTTTCCATTCTGAAGACCAGAAATTGCCATTTCCCCAGCAAGAACATCTGAACACCCAAAGTAATCTGACCCTCATCTTTTGCCAAGCAGCTCACGCAAAGTAAAACTAGTACGGTCCACATCTTTCCATAGCTGCTGATTTAATGGACCTATGAGGAACAACAGAAGGAAAGGCTCTTCATCAGGCTCTAACTATGGACCAGGTCCAGGTACAAAGGGAGGAGACATTTTGGTAATAACATGTGGCTTGTGTACCTGATTGGCTGCATTAGCTGGATCAACCTGAACAAGTGCTGGTGGTCGGTCTCCTACTGAAAGAAAAACATTTTGTTGCTGGCACCATACTACCCTCAAAGTGGTCCCTCACCACACGCACTGCCACACCAGCTTCCAAAGACATGAGGCAGGAGGGCAGAGGGACGAGGAGTGGCGGTGAAGGGTGGGGAGCAAGGAAGCAATCTAGGACTTTCTGAGTCATCCTCTTTTTCCGGGTTTGCTGCTGGGGCAGCAGAGCCCAACTCTGCCCTACCTGTAAGTTTTCCTATGGAAAAGTTAATGTTGGCTCCTCCACATGCAGCGCGAGTCCAGCGAGCATCGTCCTGCCAGTTCTGCAAGGGCAGCTAAGGAGTCTTGCTGGAAATCTGGCCCCAGAGAGAAACAGCAGTGGAAAGCAGCCATTTCAGAAGCACATTATTAAGCCATCAGACCAGTAGCTACAGGATCCCCATGGAAAAGTTGATCCAGGCACTTTGTATAATTACTTGAGCCCTCCCAGAGTCATTTATTCCCCTTTGTGGTTGGCAGGGAAAGTCAATATCTTCTGGAGCTGCAAAGTCATAGGGCTTTTTAAGAAGCCAGGTTTGTAGGTGAAGACATTTCTCTTTGCAAAATCTTTGCTTGAGTTCACTGTTCAACAGCGATCCAGCCTTGTTGCAAAGCTAACACAGCAAGTTCAAATGAGCATGGCATGCAGGCAGGTTTAAGCTTTCCATTTGCTTTACCTACATATGTTTTAACACTCACATTTTTACATGAAGAGGCATAAAAATAGCCTAATTGTGCATATTGCCTACAGTACTGCTGGACTCCACCTGTGGGAAGGAACTGGAGTTTAAATTTTATTAAAGTTGCACATGTTTCCAGGAGGTTGCTAATTATCCTGCATGTTTTATACAGTATTTCTGGCTCCAGGGTCTTTCTGTACTTTTCTGAAAGAAACCCAACACAAAAATATTTGAGTGGAGATCTGGAATGCGTGACTGAAAACCAGGCACTCACTCCAGGGTTCATCTGACCCCACACATCCTTGTTCTTACCAGGCTTTGGAAAGTGCTTTGAGATCTTCTGGTGAGAAAATACTCTCTGGATACCAGAGACCTGTCTTTCCAATTTAGTTATCCTGCTTCCATGCACTTTAAACTCAACTGTTATCCTGGCGTCCCTAGGACTACAGCTGGGTATGGAGCTAATCTTTTTAGGGCCTGATGTGTAAATAAATTCACTTTGGGTACAATCCTCCTTTTAACTTCCAGTTGCTCACAGTCACACACTGCAAAGTGTCCTCAGGGATGGGGTGTTCTATGTTTTAGGGTGGTTAATTCAAACCGCCTTTACTTGAAGACACTCCATGCCTGCAGCTTGAGTTGGGGTATGTTCAGCATCTTGGAAAAACAAAAACAAACAAAGCAGCCCACAGTCTCTCACGGAGAAGACAAACCACAAGATGGTTAGAGAGAAGGCCAATTTTTGAAAACTCCAGCTTTTACTTCTTCTGACCTAGATGGCTGACCACCCCAAGAACCACCTCTAAGTGCTTTTCTTGTGCTCCTTGAACAAAGGCAGACAAATCTCCAGTGGCCATAAATCACCATTCTTCAGTGGTATCAGCTGGAATTACTGACATCTGGACCTGCCATGGCATCGGTCTAACAGGAGGAACGTGTTAGCTAGTGCCATGTATGGGACACAGGGATCTTGCCAGCATATGATGTGCATGTTTCCCCCATCTTCCCACCATGCCTGGACTCTCTGCTCTCTTTTGTGAACGTGACAAAAAGAAAACAAAATGAGGCACCACTCGTTCTACCCCAAATCCACAGTTTGTGAGGTCCTTGGCGCTACCACAGTATTGTTTCTGTACAGAATCCCTGGCAACTGCTCCACTGAAGTGGTTTTTTTTCTTTTTTTGTTGGGGTTTTTTGTTGGTTTTTTTTGCTTTACAGGTTTGACTAAATTGGGACTTCCATGACAGTGTCCAGGCCTAGTCTGAAAACACCAAGAGACGAAGACTTATCACTTACCAGTCTTTTGTTCCAGTAGTAACCAGTCATGCTGTTCAACTATGTCTCATTTCTACTGTGAGTGTTTGGCTACGGCTTCCACCATTGTTCTGCCTTTCACCACTATAAAAGTTTCTTTTTTAGCCAGTACTTCGCCTTATACACTACATCACACCATCTCCGAGAAGCTAAACTGTCTGAACTCACTTTAAAGTATTTTTGCTCCCATCTTTAGCTCTTTTCTCCACCTTCTTCAGTCTTTCAGTGTGACTGTAAGGAATGGAGAGCAGACTAGATGGGAGATTCCACTCTCTCACCAACACTGACCTTGATAGAAAAATCACTCTTCAACTTAGTCTTCCCCAGTCTTTACAAGCAGGCCTTTTGCAAGGGCTGAAATCATCCCTTTTTGTCACATCACCGGAAAGCTTCCTGAGGTGGCTGTACAGAAAGGTCTGTTTTTTCTGAAGGGAGGCACTTTGCAGAATGAGCCTCCAGCTGTAGACAGAGCTGCTGTGCCAGATATTGTTCCTGCACAGATAGATGGCCTCACAGTTGGGTGTATTACACCAGTTTTGCTCTAATGAGTCCAGGATGTTCATCAGTCCATGATCCTCCATTCTACTGCTCTGACATCTTACTAATCCATTAATTTTATCAGCAGTTATTTTTTCCTTTGTTGCTAATAACAGATTACAGATATGCATCAAGTACCATCAGACATAACAGCTCTGCAGAACCACACTAGGAATCTATTTCAGGCACGCTCTTTCACATTGTTTTTCTTGTAGGGACAGTTGCACCGGCCCCAAAGATGTGGTAGGGGGACAGATGGCTTATCCCAGGCTGCCTGGTTACCATAAAGGGAGCCTTAAGCAGAAGCCATTAATGAGCTGTGTGATTTAATAGCATTTCAGGCTTTATATAATGTGTGGTAGTTACTCCACATGTCCATATGAAATAAAAACTTCAGTGTATAAGCAGTTCTGCAGAAAGATTTAAGAATTGCCTCAACAGGAGGAAAAAAAATATTTTACCTTACTACATGCAAAAAATAATAATTGCTAATCACTCTGACAAGCCACTGGAAAGCAACAAGCTGATTCTGGTTACTATTGTGTAGGTGATAGTTGCATTTAGGCATGTCTGAGTAACAGCATTTTCAAAGCTACTGGTCAGGCCTACTTCTGCAACAAGGAAAGGACTCAAAATCACCAGGCAGAGATGATCCTAGGGCTGGAAGCACGGAGAGAGCTTGGAGACTAACTGTGACCCCAAAAGACAAAACTACAGTATAAAAGAAAGTGCATTTCCAATGCCAGGCCTTTCATAAACAGAACCAGGAGAAACAAATGCAAAAGATCCCTGAGGAAGAAACTGGGAAGCGTCTGCCACAGCCAATACAGAGAAAGGGGAACCTCTGAAACTAATCTAAGTATAAATTGGTTTTATGCATCTGCAACTCCATTTGCGTAAGCTGCAACTTTATAAACCTTTTAATTACTCAGGGTCTTTTGGATGTTACACTTATTTGCTGTAACCTTAACTCTGCTTGAATTAATGGTGAGGATATTACATTAAGGTACTTAAAGCAGAGTACCAGGAGCCTCTAGCGATGCCCTCTGTCAATAATACACTGCTGCAAAAAAGAGACTGTGCTTTCCCCAAGCAGCTCTGGCCAGCCTAGGAGATAGTAAGGTGTAGAAGAGAAATCCAGCTAGGAGAAGCTTCCAGCACCCCAGGAGGATGGCCATCCAGTCAGCTAAGTACTCTGAAGTCACTCCATGCAAGTCCCAATGAACAAATGACTTACAGAAACCCATTTCTCAGGGAAGTAAAAGTGAGGCACGGTAAAGCAACTCAAGCTGAGCAAAAAACAGACATAAGGCAGGAGAAGAATTCAGAGTAGGAGCAAAAGCTGTGAGATATGGACCCAGGATTGTATTCAAATAGCCTAGTCCCAGCTACTTTAGGTTAACCAGATTTCTCATTTCCTTCCTCCTGTTTTAGGTCACTTTCAGCAGCTTTGGCACACTTGGTGCCAACACAGAGATCTGCTGAATTATGGATCTAGGAGCTAAGGGAAGCATCAACCTAAAGGACTGGCAGGCACCTGAACAGATATAGTGATGCTCTAGGCAGGAGGAGGGAAAAAGCCATTTCCCTGCTGGCTCCCAGAGCCCAGACACTACAGAACACAAGAGGTGACTCAAACACCAGCAAAACATCTTGGGGGAATGTAATCAAAAAGCATTCGGGCTGAATGCAGCTCTAGTGGTCTCACGACATCACCCCAAATAGATGGTGTCACAACAGGACATAAGGCGGCTCACCTCCCCGTATATACCCCATATGGGGTAAAAGCAGCACCATAGGGCCACTTTCCCATCTCTCCTCCCTATGAAGCACACCAGGAGTTCCTCCTTTTGGTAGACTTGTGAAGGGTTGGTTATATTTTCCTCTCCCCTTCCTACAGGTGCTGCCTTTTGGAACATACAGCTGACATAGCTGCACATGCATCTCAGCTTTGTATATCCCGTGTAGGAACGTGTAGCTCAGATGTGCAAGATGAACTCAAAACATAACAGAAGAAGAATCACAGAAGCAGACTGCTATTTTTCAAATCTTTGGCAAGGATTTCAGAGGGCAGGGTAGTCTCTACCCTCTGTTTTCATATGCCAGGACGTTTTCCAACATGGCTTGTGCTTCAGAACCCCCTTAATTCTTATAAAAAAAAAGGTATTTTTCATCAAAACCTGCTGGAAAAGAAATCTACCTATGGAAAGAGGAAGCTGCACCTTGCAGATATGCACAGCTGAAGATCTTTTATGTAAGACTCCCCCTGACCGTGTGGAGAGCTGTTAAGATGTCAGATCATGGTTTGTTGCTCTCAGGGACGCTGCTGCAGCACTCAGTCAGAACAAGTTTACGTCTTGGAGGAATTAATTTGTCTGAATAATGTCATCCTGGTTAAACAAAATGTTAGGGAAAATACTGCAGCATTCTGGTGCACCTCCCTGAACTGATGCCTATATATGGGGATTAGCCAGCGTGAAAGGGATCCTGCTGAGTCAAACTGGATTATAGCAGTATTATTTTATAGAGACAGAAGAGAAGGGGAGGGAGGGAGGAGCTAGGGAAACCTTGCAAAAAATATCAGCTGTTTGACATGTTAAAGCAAACAGCACAGACGTGAAAATGTTGCCCGCTTACACAAGTGCATCAGAGCTAGGTCAGCTGACAGCAGCAACCAAAAATAAGTTTTTACCCCTTTTAGCCCTGCAGGGAATCCAGCTCCGAGAAAGCAAGGTGGACTCCAATCCTTTCCCGGGCATCAGGAGATGTGTTGGCTGTGTTCCCACCAGGCACCAGCGCTGTGGCAGCACCCCCACTGTGACATTCCTCACATGGGAGGATGTCCCAGAGAGCCTCGCTAGGCCTGCCCAATGGCCTAAACAGCACGTAAGGGAGCAAACAAGCTTGCAGACTCAGCTCTTGGAGCCCTCGGGGGGCTGGTGCAGACGGCAGGAAAGGAAAACATGCAGGCTTTCAATGAAGTCCCTGAGGTGCCTCCATTTTTCATCACCAGGCATTCACACAACCATTTATGTGCTGATTGTTCAATGCTGGCTGGGGCTGGCGGCAAGTCACAAATGGGACATGCCCTTGTACATCTTGCTTGCAGAGCTGGATCTGCAGTGTGTTCTTCGAGTGTGCCTGGAGGGCTCGTGTCCTCTCTCTTCAGCAAACAGCTTGACCTTACAGTGATAGCATCAGTTCCTCTGCCTGTCTCTCTGCCCCAGCAAATACTTACCTGTGCAAAGCAGAAATGCTTGCCCAGGAGGAAGCAAGAACAGTGCAGGGGTGCGGAAAACTGGGGGCTGCCTTCCAACTCCCACTTCAAAATCAGTCCCAAATACCCTACATCTCAGGTCAGTGCTCTGAATAGTGGAACTGTATGAAGAACCTGAGCATGGGTGAAGAACAACCCCATGCCCCCCGATTATGTCATTAAAGGACAGACCCTGCTCAAGCACAGAAAAGCAGCAAAACTCAAGCAGGGGAGGAGGTGGTACTTTTCAGGCCAGAAAGAAATGCCAAAATAAGACGCAAGGCTTGTGCTTCTCTCTTTGTAGCACTTCTATTCAGCAATGTTGGCCTTGGTGGATCAAAATCCCCGTGTCTGCTTCTCCTGGGAAGTGTCAGAGCCTAACTGAGTGCGGTGGATTGTGCTAGAAGTTGTGCTTTGCAACGCTGAGCTGAAGACCACTGTGGTAGCAGTGGAAAAACACTCCTCCATCCTCCACTGCCCAATGCCAGAATATCAAATGCAATACTAGGCTAGCCAGAGCTTACAAACACATGGTTCAAAGGGAAAATTTAAATGGATTTGAGTCATGGGAGTATGGAAAAAAAAAAAAAAGAAGAAGATTCTCAAAAAACAAATAGAACATATCAGTCATGTTGTAACTTAGAAAGCCAAAATTTCCTCCCAAAGCCAGCAGTGAAAAAGCTTCCAAAATTCCAGGGTGCATCTCTGTCTGGAGCTAATACAGACTTTTTTTTTTTTTTAATCCACGTTTCAAGCCCAGTAAAATCCATGGCTGGCAATAAGAACCCCCCGCTGGCCAACCAGCCAAAGAAATCATGCCACTCCCCCTCAACCCACCTTTTCCCCACAGGTAGCCCATGCAGCTGTACCCCCTCCACCATCACCATGCCCATCACAGTACCCACCACACATCTCCCATCTCCCTTTTCCACCCCCTTTTCGCACTCAGCAGTATGAGCCATGTGTTCTTCCAAGCGGGAAGCTGGAGCAGGCTGGGAGCCCATGGTGGGAGGACAGTTGCAGTCCTGACCCACATCTTCCCAAGGAGCACTGCCATCCCTTCCCTGCCCCTCTCCGACCCTGCCCATGCCGGGGTATTTTCTGCATGCTGGTGTCAGCTGGAGCTGCAACAAGACCTCTCCCCTGAGCAGCCTCTCCGCTTGTGTCTCCCCTACATCTCAAAGAAATGGCAGTTTTGGGGTGGTTTTACCCTCCTCAGAGCCCAGGTCACTTATCTCCAGGGCCCATTTCCTAACACATACACCTCATAAAGCAGCCTGGGCACACCACACCTCCACTTTCTTTTCCTGGCTCTGTCAAAGAAAATGGTCAGAACTGCTTTTTCTGGTGGAACCAGCTCTGAACGAGGGTGAATTAGAGCATGACTAAACAACCAGGCCACTCGGGAGCTACAGGTAGAGGAAAACCTACTTTCTAGGTACTCAGATGAGGCTTGCCTTAAATACACCGAGCAAAGGTGACACAGACAGTGGGGTGATTGCAAGAGGGTTGTAGGTAGAGCTGGTTAAAATATTCTTCCCTGAGAGGTACCAGCAAGTCTCCACCATCATTCCCAAGAGACATTCATGTCAGACCAAGCACGTGGCTTATAGCTAGATGAAGTTCTGGGATGAATCCCACCACAGGCATCAGACCCATTTAACAGAAATCCAGTTGTCTCCAAATCAGACAAAAAATGTGCTTCCTTAAAGAAATAGTAGTAAAAAAAACCAACACAAACAAAACATACCCCCTCCCCCAATTCCATGTGTGTAAACATCAACAAAACCTAACTTGTTTAATACATTTTGCAAAAGTAAAACCAGAATAAATGCTTTGCCTCCAACACATAAGGAACATATTATTACCACATTGTCTTCAGTGATTATTCAAGCCATGCATTTAAACGTCCAGGGAGAAGAATGTTTGCTAAAATATTGTTATGTAACACAGGGAAAATGACTAATTCTGCCCTTGATCTTTTTTGTATTTTGCTCCAAGTAAGAGTCACTAGATCTTATTCTCTGGTTGAAGCAGCAGCACGGCCAAATTCTGACCCGATTCCCCCAGTGGCTTTTACAACGGGGCGATCCTATCCCCTGCAGCGGAGTTACTCCAGACATACTGAGCATAACTGGCTTCTGAATCAGTCCTTCAGGGCTGCAGTTTTCCAAAGGCAGGTGGAATAAACAGTGCACATTGCTCCACGCTCCCTGCTGACGGAGGTCAGAGATCATTTACTTCCAGTTCCTCATGACTTGCACAGAATCCGGAGCCTTACACATACACCAAGCGGGGACAACTCCATTGAGCAGCCATGAGTGTACTTCAGAAACTGCTGATTCATGGAGAGGGTTTGCTATGTGAATTCCTCCCCTCTCCTCATAGCAGACGAAGAAGTTATTGAAGACCTGTCCTGTGGGTATCCTTATTTCCAGTTCATTTGCATCAAGAGCACATGTAAAAGACAAATAGACCTGTCTGATCTTACAGACATCTACTAGAACCTGCCATTTTCCATTCCTAGTGTAAAACACACAAACAAACAAACAGCAAAAAAAAAAACCAAACCAACCCGAGAAAGAAATTTGGTGTTTATAAACTTTCAATAGCCATTTTTAAGCTGTGACCTAATCCAACCTGTATTGGAGTGAAACCTGTCCCACATACACAGAACAAAGGTGACACAGACCCTGGGGGGTATTCTCAGAAGGGCTGTAGCTAGGGCTGGTAAAAAAATATTTATAGCTTCAGAAATGCCCCTGACTTTCCCTCCCAAATGGAAATTTCCATGGGAAATGCCTCATCATTACACACTTTTGAGAAGTAGCTTTTCACAAGTGGGGAGAAGAAAAAATTCTGTTGTTAGGGTTTTCTTTCAAAGCTTTTAGATTCCATTCTCCAAAACATGTGATTAATATTTTCCTTTTGGGGGATAGGTGGGGTGAAAACAGCAGTTCCCAACCATCTTCATCTGAAATCCATTTCTTGTGCAACTCTGAGTACATGTCCCTAGGTCACTGGAGAGACAGTGATGGGTTTTAGCTCTCACAGGGCTGTGTTGCCCTATCAGATGATGCATCACAGTTTGTGTTATCTGCAATCTCATCAGGTTGGGATTGGGCTTTTATCCTTCCTATAACCTCCAAGCAGGAGTATAATGCTATGCATGATGAGATGGACTGGACAAGTTAAGAGTTAAGCTTAGAGTTAAGAGGGAGGAGAGTTATTGAAATTAGGTGTTTGGGATTTATCCAGATATTCCCACAGCCAGAATCCAGCTCCTTGGAGCCAACCCTAAAACATTCTCCTTATTTTCCTAAAAGCTTCCTCACATTGAGGTTCAATGGCACTCATGAAGCTCTGTCACTGTATTAACCTGTACCAGTGAGATTTACCCAGTTTGCCACAGAGGCCCTAATCATCACCCACTGAACACCTGCTACAGCACTTCTGTTATTTTTAATTAACAACAGCCAAAGTAAAATTACCAACTCAGTCCTCAGTGAGCCTGACTTGAATCTATGCCCCCTTAGTAACAGCCAGGTCTGCTGTAAGCTGAGGAAAATGCACCAACCTGCTAAGGTAGAAAGCCCCTAAACCACACCAGAAAATTTCAGAAGGCAAAAAAGGCTTCTTCTCCAGCTAGAGCATCAGGGCTTATTTTGTAATTAGGAAAGAAGAGATAAAGGGCCAAGTGAATTTCCTGCTGTGATGGGGCATTTGCAATATAGTCCCTATAACTACATCTTGTTCCTAGCGGTACCAATCTCCACAGTGCTGGGTTATTATGTAGTGTCTTGGACTGCTTGGAGGTAATAAGCATTCACCCAAAATGGACTGCTATTAGCCATCGGCAAAAGCTGATTATAATAGTGCCAGCACTGGAATATGTTTTCCACCCATTTACAAGAGGAGTAAAATAACAGGAGGGGGAAAAAAAAAAATAAAATCACATTTGCCAGTGTTTGGAGCGTAGTGTGCTCTACATACAATTATCGAGAGAATGACAGGAAATTGACCCATTTACTCAGAAAAGTTCCTATCGTGTTCTGCACTATTTCATTTCATGCCCATTTGAGAACAAGTCATTTCTCTTCAGGGCAGAAGATAAATTGTCAGCTCGTACACACATCTCTTTTCATTGCCAGGCACAAAAATATCACAAAGAAACATTTCCCTGCCCTCTGCTTAATTTTCTTCTTCTTCTTCATCTTCTCTAATAAATGGTGCTAACTATAAAAGTCAACAGACTGTAAATAAACTCGATTCTATTCCTACCTTACCTTATGATTGATTTCTGGACATAATGTATTCCACCCACAAAGTCTCTTCTCTGATTCAACTGCTCTTCTCGGTACCAGAGAAAAATCAGATAACAACCTCGGTGGAATAGCTTTATGTAAAAACAGAAACATTTGGCAACTACAGTTTTCTTAATGGCACATTGTAATACATGCTACACTGCATTACGGCCCAGCAGACAGGCTTTGTGTCAGCACCAAGAGCCCGTGTCCTGTGATGGGAGTCTTCTGCACAGGGCCTTCTCTGTGCATTTCAGCAGACGTGCCGCCAGCATCACCACTACAGAAAAAGCAGCATGAAGTGGTGCTGAGGTTATGGTGGGTACGTGTGGGATGGGGTACGGGGCAGCCTTGCCATCTTCCCAGCTCTGCCCTTGGACTTCACGCGTCATTTGACCCAACTGCTTCTCTTACTCTCAATGTGCTTGACAGAGAGGAAGAGAGCAGCAATTGGATGACCATAATAGAAAATTCACACAAAAAGGAGTCAGAAGAAGACAGCAAGGTCCAGGGAGAGAAGCAGAACATACCGTTAAGAAGAAAAGAAGATGTAATGGAAATATCTCTTTCTGCATTTACATCCTGAGCTCAGGTTTCTAGAGAACTGAGCTTGCTGTCCCTGCTGCTTTCAAACGACGATGCTCAGTCCTAGTTACTATCAAGGACATCAATGAACACAGAATTAAATGGCATCCCCAATGGAAGTGCCAGGAGTCTGGGTCTGCGAGCAGAACGCAGGTGTCTCCTGTACAGCTGGAGAACTGCAGCTTACATTAATAACGGTGAGCCTCGGGCACGGAAGAGCCAGCATGGCAGTAATTTTGTGCTCCCCAGCTCCAGCCATATCCTTCAAACACCCTTCCAGTCCTCAGCTGTTTTTTTCCAGTTTCCTGAGGTTTAAGTTAGACCAGCCCAGCAAACCCTGAGTTCACACAGCCTTTCCTGCAGCTGGCATGGCACACCTCAGCTTATCTTCCCAGCCCTTGCTCTGCAGGGTCTAACCTTCTCTTTTGTATGTCTGTAGTGCATACAGCACTGAACACACTGTTCATTTGCTCTAGGACTACATATTCAATCTGATCACTCACCACAGTTCTTTCACCTGGATATTAGCTTCCCTGTGGCTCTTCCATCCTGGAGCATCATTGCCAGGAGTGAAAATTACCAACCATTTGGAGCAGCAAATGAGAAGGGGAAGGGAGCCCAGAGTCAGCACCAGCCTCAGTGGTTGCAGCACTTCAATCTTAGACTGAGACCAGCAAAACTCATGTTTTGCACAGAAACCAGTGCTGGGAAATGTTATTCTGACCACAGTTTTGACTATGATGAAGCTACAGAGAATATGAGCTTGGGAAGTGTCTTGCGAAGGAAAGAAGAGCCTTTCTTCACAAACAAGCAAAATTTTCAAGGCTCAGCTAATTCACACCCAGACCATTCTTCCCCCATCCCCCCAAAAAACCCCAACTGATCCTCAGTTAGAAGAACAGATTAGTAGAATAACAAAAGGAGGAGTTTCCAGGTCAAGAATCATTTGGAAATTATAGCCAAAACCAAATTGTTTGGGTCTGCTCTTTGTCCCAGGAAAAAGCTGTTTGCTGCTGCTTAGTACAGAGCACATCTGCCTCTGAAACCCAGAGTCTGCATATGCCCACAGGGAATGTGAAAAAGAGGGAGAGAGAAAGAAAACAGCTCTCTGTCTCTCAGTGAGAGGGTTTTGTCCTCTCTAGCTGACAGCATGGACCTTTGGACACGTGCAAGAGCAGACCAGAGAGCATTACCTGCTTGGGAATAGGACTGCTATTGCCCTCCATGAGCGCAGGCAGATTCACTCAACTCCCCAGAAAAACAGTGAAAGCATTAAGAGACACTTTTACCTTCCTGCCTTCATCAGCTAAGGAAAGAATTTCCTGTGGCTAATTACACATTTTAGCACCAAGATAGTGATTGTCCTCTAACTGCAAACATCTGCCTGCAGCCTGGGGTAGTGCCCAGCTCTGACCACAGGACCTTGGGCACTGGCGTTGGGCAGTTGCAGGACAGGATGGTGGTCCCTCATCTCCTGCCCAGTGATGCAGACGCAGTTATGGGAACGTGAACCTTGCTGAAAGGGGATCCAGCACTGGAGGTGCCAGCTGTGGACTGTACATCTTCTCGGTACACGCCAGCCCCATCCAGTCCTCCTCCCAGCCTGCTCAAAGCCCACACAAGAGGCCTTAGGGTCTGCTCGTTACCAGGAGGAGCTGTGTTCTTCCCTTAAGGTCAGACTCAAGCCCACCAATCCACATTATCTCTGGCAATTTTTCCACTGATGGGATATGGCTCCAGCTTTTATCAGGTAATTGCTTGCTGCTTATGCACAAGGCAGGCTCATTGGGCTTATTCTGGTTCCTTAGAAGACAACCAAATTCCTCCTAACATTGAGAAAAAGACGACAGGGCTCTTCAAACGCATGTCCTGCTCCCTCTCCTTGCTTCCTATTCCTTTGTTTATAAATGCTGAAGCACAAGCTAAACCTTGGCTGCTGCCACAGCCCTGAAGTCATGTTGGTTCCCATATAAGTGTGAGAGCAGGGATGTGACCCATTCATGCAGGAGCAAACTCCCTTGCACATAGGGAAATTTGTTTCTCAACTCCCCGTCTCACTTCATACATCAGTGCTCACCTTCTCTCAACGCACACAGAAAAAGGAAGAAAGGAAACAAATACCTTCCTGTGCCAACACATACATGCATACACATGCACAAATATTTTGGAAAAAAAAATATGAAGAATCTGTAGATGGAGGGGTTAGTGCCAGATTTTAAAAATTATTAAACATTATGTACAAAGAAAACATAATGAGCTCCTACGGGATGTAGAAAAAATTACCCATGAATGAGGGGAAAATGGATAACCACTCCTGGGTTTGCCACTGGTGAATTATTTAATAATCACTCCCCAGCAGATGGAATATATTTATCCACCCCATTGGAGCACACTTTGCAATTTATTTACACTGCTTTAAAATATGATTATTTATTTAAAAAATAAACAAGGTATTCACAAGGGAAAAAGGAAGTAAACATAGGCTAAGGGGAGAAAGAAAAGTATCTTTTTTGCTTTTCAGTTAATTTTAGGGATTTTCCACTAAAAAATCATGTGAATTCTCCTTACTTATCTTCGACTTTAAAAACTAGAAATTGAAAACTTTGTTATGTAGCCAGTCTAGATTCCTCACACAATCAAGAAGGTCACTTTATGAGATGGGGTCTATGCCTCTGACACTTTCATTAACCACATTGTCTTGGGTACCAGAATTCTGATTCAGCTCCCAGTAATATCAAAGCAAGCATTCAAATCAGGATCTGTGGGAGCATACCTTAGACTAATTGGATTTACAGAATTAGGTCCCTTTGTCTAACCTAGAGTGACTCTACACCCATGGCCCACCAAACAGCACTTAGCCTTGCCACTTAATTAGCTACTTATTCTAAAATGCAAAGGGTGCCATTTAGCAAAAATTGAAAATGCAAAAGGTACCATTTAGTACAATGTAAGTGCATGAGTATACTGCCTGCTCCCAAAATTAAAATAGCAATTTTAAGCAAAAGGCTTTGCCCACTCAACAGCAAAATGTGCTACTGATAACTGCAGAGCAATTTGGAAAATCTCAGGGGAAGTCCATGAGAGGAAGGAATACCTTTCCCAGACAAACACCAAGTCATTTCAGACCAAAATCAGGCTTCCAGACTCTTCCAATGCAAATCTGTGTGACCCCACAACAGAATACAACTTTTCCTGCTTTGCCCATACAAAACAAAAGATGACCCCCAGCCCAAAACTGCTGTCCCCTCACCAAAGAAAAGACTAGTTGCTCTTGGTGAAACCTCTTTTAAGTTCATTTTCCAATAATCCATTGCGAATTTCTTTAAGATCAATGAAATTTATTTATAAATCTCTAACGTGGGAGAGTTCCCTGGTGAAACCACCATCAATGGCTACTGGAGAGGCAACACTTTCAAAAGTGACTGAAATATTCTTTACTTAGTAATAACAGTTTCAGTCTCATTGTCAAGAGCAGCAGAACAGAAAACTGCAAGTTTCTCAGTCACGTATGTGCTTTTGAAAGTGTTTCTCCAGGTCCCAAAGGTAATTTTTCTCATACCTAATATATATATCAAAAAATACATATTCTGTAAAACTTATTATTTTAAAAAATACAGATCTGATAGACTAAAATCCAAGTGCAGACACAGGTGCCAATGTTTTACCAGCTAGTTAGTTCAGTAAAGGGGCTACTCTATAAATAAATTGGTATAGTGAATATTATATAATTTTCAAGTTAAAAAGAAATAATAGAATGCTACTACTTAAAGAGTTCAGACTGAGAGCAAGTAATTGTGTCCTCCTTGCTAGGAAAGGTCTCAAACATAAGCAAATCCTCTCTTGAACTGGGAGTGCTGCACCTTTCAACAAGAAAGCCAAACTGACTTCTAAAATCTCAACACCCTGGAAGAGTAAAGGCAAGTTCACTGCATGTTATTGCTGGAGAGACAGATATCAGATTTTAAAAATTGCTTCCACCACAATAATGTAACGCATGATTACAGACACAAGTACAGATGTGCACCTCTCCACTGGGATGCAGACGTTACAGTCAAGGGAGCAAAATGCTCCCTTATCCCCTCCCGGGAGTGCAAAATGGAAGTGTCAAACGCCTCATGTGGAGTTATGCACTCATTTATTTTAAAGACAGAAAGGATTAAATACATCTACATAAAGGAAAGAAAAAGTGTTTAAACAACAATAAAAAAAGATTTAGTGGTATTAATAAAGAACTCCCTTAAACCAGCATGTCACCATTAAAGTAATTAATAGGGCATGCAAGACACTTCAGCGGAAAGTGAACAGTGCTCACATTAGAGCCTTTTAAGTTTTCACATGACCTCAAGACAGACTATGGTATTTCTGTGCAAAAGTACCCTCTAAAACAGAGATGGGGGCATTCAAGTCTATAAAAAAGTGATTTTAAAATTTAACTGGTATGGTCTAAGTCTAAAATGCAAAGGTTAAGGGAATATTAGAAGGGCAATAATTCTATCTGATTAAACTTTTATCCGAAGTGACAATAAAATGTTCAAAATGAATTAAGGATTTTATTAACAGATGCAGAAGCTCTATAAAAGAGTTTGAAATCTAAGTAGCAGAGAGAAGAGGTTTTATGGTTTTTTGTGTTTTTTTTTTTTTTTGTCTGGATGGAGGTGATATTGCTATAAAACTTTAATCTTATTGCCATGCCACAGTGAAAGTAAACCTGTCAGAGGTAATAGAGCAAATCAGGACTGCTCTCTCTTCCTTCTCTATGCTGCAAGGCTCTTTTTCCAGCATAGAAGCAAGAAAATGTATAGTCTATATATGGCACTGATCCTATAGGTGACAGACACATGTAGACAGGTTATGTGCTGGTGATTCACCTGGACTTCTGCTGGTTGCAATAGTCCCAGGGTGGCAAGTACAGGCAAGTTATATGGACCATGTGGTGGTGGGGTGTTTGGTTTTTTTTTTTGGTGGGGGGTGTGTGTGTGTTTTCGGGGGTTTTTTTGGTTTTGGTTTTTTGTTTTTTTTTTTTTTTGTCTGGATGGAGGTGATATTGCTATAAAACTTTAATCTTATTGCCATGCCACAGTGAAAGTAAACCTGTCAGAGGTAATAGAGCAAATCAGGACTGCTCTCTCTTCCTTCTCTATGCTGCAAGGCTCTTTTTCCAGCATAGAAGCAAGAAAATGTATAGTCTATATATGGCACTGATCCTATAGGTGACAGACACATGTAGACAGGTTATGTGCTGGTGATTCACCTGGACTTCTGCTGGTTGCAATAGTCCCAGGGTGGCAAGTACAGGCAAGTTATATGGACCATTCCAAATGAGTACTGAGCAAAAATCGGTGCTATGCCATCAGGGACTCCTCGGAACATTTCAGCCTTTCCAAAATGGAATTAACTATTTCAGGACCGTTTCAGACATTTTAGTTGTTTATTAGTACCTTTGTGTAATAAGAGCACCACACCAATTTCTGAACCCTTGAACAAATGCATTTGACTATCTTAGAGTGATTTAGTTTAAGCCAGCCATAAATCTGCGGAACAGGATAAAATACAAGACATTTGTGAAAATAATTACTAAAAGCAGGGCATATATTACTTAGAGCAGAGCTCAGCCCCAGCAGGGCAGTTTAGGCTCAGTAGCATTTGCCAGCCATGATTTAGGCCATCACTAATTTTTCCTTCTGCCTTGCTGCCGCTAAATTCTGGCAACTTGGTTGCCTTGGTGATGGCTGCAGTGTCTGTGGCAGATGCACTGGAAGACATCTTGCAAAGTGGCTTGGTATTTCGGGGAACTCTTGAGCCTTTTGCATGTTGGCAGGAGTGCTGCAGTGGCCATTCCACCACCCTCCAACCCACAAGTGCCAGAAGCAGGCACAACCTGGTCCCCAGCCTACCCCAGTGCCACACTGCATCCTCCATGCGAGGACCTAGGGCTCAACCTCTCATGCTCCCAGCAAAGCCCCATCTTGTGCTACAGCTGCTGAGGAACGAGCCCAGAAAGCAGCTTCAGGGACGCCCATACCCTTCCTTTTGCCCTACACTACCCACAAGAAAAGCACAGCTCCTAAGAGGAGCAACTGACTGCAAATTGCCAAAGAGACTGGGATGTCAAACAAATATTTTTCTTTTCACAACAGAACATAAATATTTGGCAGCACATTTAATTTAAAAAGTCTAAAAGTTACTCAAATAGAGTGGAGAACATTGCTATGATGTTCACTTGCTTCCTAAAATATGACCAGTCACAGATGGCTTGCTGTAGGAAATATTAAATAACTTTTAAAAGTGTTGTCTGGTTTTAACACAGATTGCATTTGCACAGATACACCATCTTGGCGTTCCACCAACGGAGGTATTGGTTCGAACACGTCCTTAAACAACAAACTACATTGTCAGGAGCTTATGGAATATTCATACTCAAAATCTCAATCCCCGATAACATCCAAAAGTTAATTTACATTTCAACACTGTTTTTTCCCCCCTCTTCCTACTTTTCCCTTCACAAGCAAAGGAAACTATCCAGGTTTGGTTAGTAGCAACTTTTAGGTTTTGGGCACCGTAACCATTATTTGTTTAGATCTTCAGAGTAGTTTGAAAAAATATCTACATAAACAGCATTAGGTAACATGAGAATGTGAAAACAACAAAAGGCCACTTCATGTTAGAGTCAAATAGCAAGGATGTAAGTACAATGAGCTATCACATGTTAGCAGATTAACTTCAGCAAGACAATAAAAATCAAAACAATACAAAGATCTTTTCCAACCCCCAGTGTCTCAGAAACACATTTCTACTGTGCCTGAAGAAGCCTATCAAATCCCTGCTTTATACCTGCAACCAAAAATGTTACAAGGGTTCTCAGTTTGATTTTCTTTCCCCTTGAAGCTCCATTTCGTTACAACAGCAAAAGCCTTTGGAAACACGGGCATGTAGCATAAAGATCCCCACCAGTTTCTGGTTCCCTGCATTTACTGCACTGCCTCAGAGCACTGGGCAGGAAGTCTGCTCGGGAGGTTACAGCATTAGGGTGCTGTGAAAAACCTCACACGGTGCTTCTGTGTCAAACGTTTGTCAGGAAACAGCAGCCAGGGAAAAGCAGGGGCAATGCTGTGTAGATCTCATCACTCATTTTTAACCACCCAGATGTCCCACCAGCTCTGTGCTCACTGATGTGCATGGTACCATCACTGCCTTGGCTTGTATGGATGGTGCTCACAGGGATGGGTGCAAACACCTGGGTCTCGCTGGCCACATGAACCAACGTGCTCTCTGCTCCTGTGAAAGCTGCTACCTACCAGTGCACAATAATCTCTTGTCCCCAGCAAACGCTACAGCACCAGAGTTAAGCTATAATCTGGTCTTCCTTCTGCCCAAAATACCCCAGTAGATGTTTTACCTCTTCTGTCAATATTGTACTTGGCCCACAGCTTTATAATCAATGCAGCTGAGAAAAAGCAACATACTTGGAATTTGTTTTGACCCTCCATGAGCACCAAACACTCACCATACTCTTAGGATCAATAAACTTTTTCTCCTGTCCATCATTCATGCTTGTTGAGCTTTCCCTAAACCAGCATGAGTTTGTTTTTTCTAACCAGAAATCTACCGAGCCCACTGGGGTTTGTGTGTGCGCGCGATGGCAAGTTAAACAGTTTCCTCTGCTGCAAACAAACACTGCAGGCAGGCAAACTGCTGTCCTGGAGTGAAGAAACAGAGGCAGGACGCTAGAGGGAGGATCGACTCACAGACTGAGCAATTGCCAGAGCAAATTCCTTGGAGTGTGGTTTCACCAAGGAGACGGCTGAAGTGGCACACTGCAAAAGCCCGCTCGCCTCCCTGGCACTGAGGCTTGCAAATCACTGTCTGGACTGAGCGAGAGGGCATCTGGAATCAAGAGAGCAAGCGAGACAAGACTTTCTGTTCTCTGCAAGGCTGCTAAGGAGAAATCATACCTGCTAAATCCAAACACATCCCTCCCAGGACAGATCCAGCTCTGTTACCGGCAGGTATCACACCCTGGCTGCAAGGCCTGTGCTTTACCAGCAGCTCTGCTAGCATAGGAGCAGTGCTGCAAAATAAACAAAAGGGGTTGCTAAAGATATTAACCCTGTATTTACTTCAGGGACTTCTGATTTTTTTTATCTCTGGACAACGTGCAGCACTTTAACATCACTGCATTAGGAAGGACAGAGCAAACTCAATAATACATGGATCTGATGGAAACACACACCTAAATTACAGGCCTTGTTCCAAATAAATCACAGCCTTTCCAAAATAATTGTCTTCAGCAGTTTGAATTGACAAATAACTATGCAGGGTTACAAGCAAGCAGTAGGGCTTCACGGAAGGGAACACTGTCATGGTGCCTCCCACCCTCCTGGGTTTTCTAAGAGCCCTCATCCAGCTTTCAGCTGCTGCTTCGTATTCATGCCCAGACCCTAAACAGCCATGGTTTGAGGGGAAGAAAAGAAAGGTAGCACCTTCAATTGGAGACCTTTGCAGGCTGAACTGCAACTAGGCAGAGCACTAGGACATGGAAGACCCGAGCTGTACACTACAGGCCGTATTTGTGGTCCTGCACAGGTCACTCGTGCTCAGAGCTGGAGGAAGCAGGGCTAGAAAATACCCCTGGGTATGCCCTTGCCTAGAGAAGGCTTGACTAGATCTTAACTGTTCTTTACAGATGTTTACCTCACCTGCCCTTGAATGCTTCCAGGAATGGAGGCTCATACCCCAAAAAAACCTGCATTTAATGTTCTTGGGGTCAGTTCCTTATCTGCAATACAGAGGCAACACCACTGCCTCTCCCCACACTTGCTGCTGTGAACCAGGAAGGTTTTTAGAAGCAGAAGCTATTGTCTACCATTCACTGACAGACCACAATGAGAGTTTATTACAGTGGTATCTCTAGATGCTACTCGGGTAGCAAAAGGTGAAAGCAACAAATAGTTTGCTGAGAAGGTGGTGAAGTGCAATTGAGAGAAAAGCAGAGATGAATGCTACAAATGCCAGACATGGCTTGTCATCTAATACCCATCTACACTTGACCGCAAATGAGGAAGATTTTCCCACTGCTACAAAGGTGCTGGTGTGTAAGAAATTATTCTTTCCTTATAAGCTGTTTCTGCTTGCTTTCAAAGGCAGACAGGAATTGGGCTACCTTCTAAAGGGAAATCTCAACACACAGCTAGAAGTCATTGCTAAATGACTTCAGCATCCCCTCTACTGTAGTATGATCCATAGGCAGATGCATAGCCAGGAGCCAATAAAATCCTGCACAAAGGGAGACTATTTTCTTCCTAAGAATATACAGTTGGTCAGTGGAATTCACCCTGTGGGGTGAGAAATTCCGTGAATGGCAGCTGGCCCTTCACAATATCATCGTATTTCAGTTACACTAAGAACTCCCTCCACAAAGTTTCCCATGGTATAGTTTTTCTAGATTATACATGTAAAATCAATATTTAGTTCATATAATTAAATACGAAAAATGCCTCTATTTATAAAAGCGCAAGGCAGAGAGAAGAATACAATTCAAGTTGTTACGGCTGTCAACACGTGCAGGAGAAAGGATCTGGATTCCAGCAAGCCATCACAAAAGTCTCAAGCGAGCCCAGGTGTGGAGGTACAGTCTTCACTTAATAAGGACACATTCTTAAAGATGCACCCTGGAGAGGAGTGGGAAATGATCCATCCATCCCTAGCAAAACTTTGAGCTACCAAAACATCACTGAAGTAGTTAATCAGCATTTCCTGCCTGATTTTCCAATATATGTATGTATTAAGACATTGTCCAGCACTATGGTGACTTTTCAAAGATATGCCCCTCATAACACTGCTATCATGGCAGCATTGTTACCTCCACAATCCATAGCCGGTCATCTTCTAAAGCAACGCTCTGCTCAGTTTTCTGGATAGTCAATTATACCAAGGTGTGGCCTGATCTTATCGCTATCTACTTGAACGTCAATCAGCTGCATTTGCAACAAGCAACACCACGAAGACAAACAGCAACTGCAGGATGAAAATAGGGTGTGCTACACCTTTAATCCCATCACGTGATTTGGGCCAGTTAGCCAAGCACATCCTGCTGCACTAAGAAAAAGAATAATTTCATCCCCTAAGCCATCTCAGCAGACAAGTGTGTGGTCTCACTCAGAGAATCTTTCATGAGGTGAACCCACTGCAACTCTTGGCAGGGCACACACTCTCAAGTCTTCTAAGAGCACCAGGAATTTTTCCTCTTACAGACTTGGTTTGTAGACTTCTTGCCCTGTCCTTGTTGCACACGGAGATGAATTGGCCCTGTCGTCTTTGAAATGAGCCTCTGAGTCTCCACAGAGGAGTTCCTGTATAGCATACCTCATCATCTCATGGTATGCTTTCTCCCCTTTCTTCATAATTCCAGTTTAGAAAGGAGGCCATTCACCCCTGCCCCCTCCACCACAAAGGAACCTTTTCCTCCTGCCTAGTGACAAAATAAGAGGAATGACCCATCCTCTACAACAGCTGGTAAACCACTGAAAAAACAAATGCAGGCTTCAAGAGGGTCAGCTAAGTTCAGCATCTGTCCCAGTTTTGACAGAAGCTGCTTCATTGACATATTCTCTCACATGCACACATTTTTTTACCTCCTAGACTTGGACTCCCGGAAGTTCCAGGTGCAGCTTATGCAATAGCACCCCATCCTCCTCTATTTTATGTCCTGATTGCACAAGACCATTTACCACTCTAAGTAAGTGTTGAGCTCATGACCGCCACTCCTCCCCAGCTTCCATGTGTAATTTTTATATCAACTGATGCTGTGTGGTATTGATAGAAAGGGCTGTTACACTCTTAAGGGATTTATTAATCATTCAGTTTTACAAATGATGATCACTTTCCCAGGAATGACAGTCTTCCCTTCCATGTTTTGGTATTTTTTTTCCCAAAGAAGTTACCATTTGGGCCTAGACTAGCAAAATTACCAAAGTAAATAATCAATAGGATTAAAAAAAATGCCTGTAAGCCAAGCAAAACTCTGGACACGTATTGTGTCTGCTATGCCCATGGACCTCCTCTGTTGTAGGTAGGAGACAAGCAGGGCAGGAGCCCAGTGCTGGCTGGTGCAGCTGAGCTGCTTCTCTCCGCTACGGCAGCCGAAACTTAATGTTTTTAGATGCACGGGTCACAGGTTCAGCTCCCTGCTGCCGATGACTCACGCAGGAGCGCCGAACTAAAACTAGCAACACCAGCTTTTTTCTAGGAGAGGATTGAAGAAGAGCATTGATCTCAATGAAATATTTCGAGGGCAGAAAAATTCCACCACGTAAAGAGTGCGTGACTTCTCTTTATTTTATATTTTTGTTCCAGTTGTCATTTTGAATTCAAACTCTTTGGAAAGCAGGCATAATAGTCTTAATGATCCCATTGAGCAGTTTAAATTCAAATTGTGGAGCACTCGCAATACCACGCTGGCAGCACTTTCCATAAATTACTCTCAAATTCAATACGTTGCTTGACAAAAACAAGAATAAAGGGCTTTCTACTTTAAAAAGAAGAAAACTTGTATCATAAAAAAAAATATCTTTAAATTATAGTTTCTCTTTTCTGGTCCAATTTAAATTGTTACATGGTTGCTAAATTAGTGCTGTAATCTCTGCTTACAAATTGCAGAATTATTTTTAAAAATAGATGTAATTCTACTGCAGGGATCAACCTTACACTTTAAACCGCATGTGCTGGAGGTAGCTGCTCTTGCACAGCTTCCAACCAACCACCCTCGTGTGCGCACACAGGGTGAGGTTTACAACACCAGTCGCACTGAACCTGATAGCAGTTTTACCAGAGATTTCAATGAGCAAAAATTGAGTTAATACCAACGTTTTACAATGATTACCAAATTCAGTCTTTCCTAGGACACTCTAGGGCACCAGTGGCTCTAATGGTACCATTTCCTAAAACATCGGCATTTCTCTACTGTTCTAATCTGAAGTATCTTCTCCTACTTACTGCCTCTGATTGATAGGCCAGAAAGGTAGAAGCTTGTAGGAGAGAGAAACCTTGAATATACGGGTTGTTTTTCTCCTCTTCACAACACAAATAATCAGGAAAAAAAAAGGTGGAGCACTATAGTCCTGAGTTTAAAGCTGGGAATGGCAGGCATCAGAGCATGACTTCCATGCACAATCACACAATCTTTCCCCCTTAGAGCACTTCCACAGCTTTAGCACTATGTAAAGACGAGCCTCAGCCTGAAAAGCCTTTAAGTATTCTTTGAGGTAGAGTTTAAGGGTATGTCCTCAATATCTTGCATTGCACAGCAGAAACAGGAAAGCTTGATCCCTGGGTCTCCACAGGGCACTGCAGAGCCATAACCACCATCTTCCCACACTCTAGCTAAATAGAGAGACATGAGACAGTTTCTTTCCTCTCCTTCAATCACTCATCATTTCTAGCTCACTACTTTTCTGAACTCTTTCACCTAACCCTGGCTATTTCTGCTTTTTTAGTTATTGCTGCTTTCTAGTCCCCCTCCACATTGCACCACAGTCCTCCCCTCAGGGCCCAGTGGTGGGTTGCATTGACTTGGACACGACATAAGAAACCCTCTACAAGATCTTGCTGCTTTCTGCACTAACCGCAGGCGCTCAGCACCTCTCAGCCTCAGAGAGTTTATCTCCAAGTGCCAACCACCGGACTGCCAGGAACGGGGATGAAGAATGGAGGAAAATTTCCACGTCCCAGAGAAAGTCATCAGGACATCAAAGAACATCCCATTCACAAAACAGCAGCACGACTCTTGCCAGACCGGTGTGTCTGGTTAACCTTGTGTTCAGTCCTTATGATAATAGGGTATTTGGAAAGCAGACAGCTGGCACTGCTCTAACATCTTGCTCTTCAATCTTTTATAACAACGGTTCCACTGATATTACTCTTAACCTTTTCTCTGCACTGAGGCCAGTGCTAAAATCTCTTCAACTACTTAGAGGAAGCAAACCAAATGTTTTTTGACAGTAATTTGTCCTGTAAGGGAGGGGAAAAGTATACTGATAACATACTGCAGACACAGCATTCACCATGTGTACAGCAGTGCGCTGGTTACACTGGAAACCCTATCGTGATTATTTCAGATGTTACTTGACTGTCGTAATGACTCCGAGACATCTGTCTCCTATTAACACTTTATTTTTTACAGTTGCTTTTAATTCAGCAGAAGTGTCTTAATGGAGAAGACTGGTACTCTTTTAAAAATAACATCAATAATGAAAGAATCCTTGGATGCAGAGCAAAACCAGCAAACACATTGGCAACAGAACTCACTGTATTCATAAGATGTAACAGGAAATGATAGTGACTGGCTTTTGGGTGGGGAGATTTTTGTGTGAAAAATTAACTGTGGCACTCAAATTCCCATTAGAAAAGTATTTTTTTAAACAGGTGATTGATCTCCTTACATGTTGATTCAGACTTTTGGGGAATTTCATCTTAACTGGGTCACTGATAAATAAAACCAGAAACAAAACCAAAAAACAACCCTTCTGCAGGCTATTTAGGCTTGGTATTGACTAGTAAGTAATTAAATACAGCTCTTCGCAGTAATCTTAATTATGGCTTCACTCTACCACAACTAAGAAGTCACATAATAAACTGAGAAGATTAGCCAATTCTAACTGTTGAAAAACATGTATTTTTATTTTTTCACATAGTTTTTATGTGCATACAGCCACAAGTCACACAAGGGAATTATTAAAAAAAATAATCAAAGAATTCATGAATTTATGTATCACAACCAGACAAATATTATAGTACATTTTCTTTATACAAATGAAGCAGCTTGACCTAATGGCTTGCATAATAAGTTGAGAGTTTTGGACTTGGGGAAATGGGAATGTGTGCTAGAAATCAGTGTGAATTAGGTAAACCAGTAAACAAGCTTCATTGAATTACTCAGATTTATACCAGCTGAGAATCCTGTTTTCTCAGCTGCCCACAGCCATGGATTAACTGTGCAATCTTGGGCTAGTCACACAGGCTCCACCTTTCACAGGAATTCAGGTCCACAGGAATCTGAGTCTGGGTTCCTCAGTCCTATTGACTTCCTACAGAACTAGGGATCTAAGCATCCAACTTATTTTCTGATAATGGGACTTGGGGAAGCTCCAAAAAAAAAATCAGAGTTCACAATTCAGCAAAATCCTTAAGCACAGGCTAGATTTTAAGCAGGTCATTAACTTTTGTTGACTCCAGTATGACTGCATCACACATCTAAAGGCAAGAGCTTTCAGATTGTGCCTCAGCAATTTGAGGGCCCCCAATCCATTTGCAAGACCAACTTGCAAGCCGAGCCCAGGCCCTCAGTGTACTGAGGCACTCATCATCCTATCAAAGCCAATGCAGACCTCATTGCACTGAAAAATCAATGAGACATATGCTCTACGACACAAATTCCTCCAGCCTAAAGCCAATAGCATGGCAGGTGCCTAGATCCTTTGTGAATCTGGCTTTTGGCACAGCAGAGTCCTGAGCTTTCTGAGTGATATCAAGACTTAGGCTCCCAACACTTGTTTCTTCCACATTTAAGAGTTTAATGTGTGCTTTGGTGGTGTTTTGTTATTTTTTTTCCCCTCCTTTTTCTTTGCTGCCTCAGATTTCCACATTCCTGCTTTCCATTTCCCACTCGCGGTACCAGCTGTCCAGCCACATATACGTAGCCCCATCAGCGTCAACGTCCTTTCCCCTGCATGTGCAGCAGCAGATGGATCCAGACGTGCTTTGGGTTAAATCCATCACCAGGTTTTTGTGGACCGCATGGATAAACATTTAAAGGCCCCTTCTGGTTATATAGAAGAAAGCTATTAAACTTTTACTCTCTCCTCTGTACTGAGAGCTGCAAAGCCATATCACAGAACGTACAAACGCAGATGCAACCAGGCAATTATCATTCCTTTATCCCTTAAATAGATAGAAGATAAATTTGAAAGAAAACGAGGAACAGAATCCTTCTCCCTTTCCTTTTTTATCCTTTTATCTCCCAATATAGGAAGTTTACTGAACCCTTGCCAATGATTCACTAAGGCTAATGAAGTGTATAAGTAATGGGATTAAATAATCTTAAACCATTACTGCAGTGGCTAATGCAGATGTTTTCCCAAACTAAAGCAGATGAGTGGTGAAGAATGAGTGCTTGATTTAAAAAAAGAGGAAAAGAAAGTATCATACTGCAAGCAGATGAAGTCAATTCCAGCCTGAAGTCAATGATATGTTTAATTCCAGTTGCATAAAGTTACTACAAGCATATTATGAATGCACCTTCCTAGAAGTCTGCAGTGCTTTGCATATGGTCAAAATTGCCACAAAATTAACCTTAAAGTTTTATGTTGTGATCATTTTAGTGCAAACAAAAATGGAAATGGCTTAAGAGGTACATATTCCATCAAAAGATCATTTAGTTTTTAAAAGCTCATACATCACTGCCATTGTAAATAAGACAAAATCGTCTCTTTTTATATTCAGTATTTCAGCAATAATCCCACTGCAAAGGCTCTGCAGGAGAAGGGACACTGGTAGCATTTTCAGAGATACATATGATTACTTTAATTATTATTGGAATGCCAGAAACGTCAAGAAAAGCATCATTTTTTACTTTCAGAAATACAAATCTGATTCCAGAAGGATCTCAGGTCCAGTGCTTATAAAAGTAATGAATTGGAGGTTTAGAGAAAGACCTATCAACGCTTGAAGAATGTTTTGGTGCTTTTCTTATTTTAAATTACAAGTATTATTCCTATATACTGTATGCTAAGGTCACCCCAAGGTAAGGCCTCAGGTATGTTATGTGATGTTTCTTTAATTTGCAGATGCTTCCAACCAGTTCTCATGGGAGCCTCTTAGAAGGTGCAGCTCCTCAAAGCAACTGTTAATTGTTTGCTTTAATAGCATGTTGGAGGCATCAAGTGAAGTTTTAGGGTAAGATAAGCTTCAAAAGATATCCAATCCAAAACCTCTTAGTTCAGTAGAAGGACTTCCATCAAGCAATGCAAAGGTCTTGATTTTAGAAATTTTAGTGCTATCTTGCATCCCACCTCCTTAATCTCAGTGAGCACCAGTTTGTAAGCATTTTGGTATCATGTTTCTCAACACAGAAAGCTTCTGAGAGCAACACTATCAATTAAAAATCACTGCAGAGTCTGCTCCTTACAGAGCTGACATAATCACAAAAAACCCTTCTTTCTCTGTTATGGCCACTTCATTTCAGAGACAGGTTAGACCAGGAAACAGCATTCACCCAGGAAGCTGAAAAGATCAGAGATCTTCTGAAGACTATGGAAAAACTAGTGCCTGTGGTACTGTCATGGGATTGTCAGGTTTTAACTGTAAGGCAACTGTACAGCAATAAAACAAATCAATGCTTCCAACATCTGTACACTAAAATCAGCGTGCAAACAAGAATGGGTACTTACAATATAGCAGGGTTCACAGTAGGCTTTCTTCTCCACTGCGTAGAAAGGCTGTCCCCTCAGCTTGTTGTTGCACATCATGCAGGTGAAGCACTCCACGTGGAAGACCTGGTCCATGGCCGTGCAGCCAGTGCCTTCCCCAACAACATTCTCCCCACAGCGGGCACAGCGGCCTGTCACCAGAGGGAAAGGACATCAGTCAGAGCAAGCTCCTGGTCTCAACTTCAGGGAAGGTCCTCCCACACACCTGTGCTGCATAGGGGGTAAATGGCAGCTCAGTCAACAGAAGAGCAATTTGTGCTACGGCTAGCAAAGATCCAGTGCCACCAGAAGGCACTCAAGTGCTGGCCCATATGAAAAGATCTAGAGAGGCTTGAAACTGGCTCCAAAGACTGCACTGATACCAGTCCCACTGCTGCTAGCCAGAGATCACGGTGAGGAGTCTGAGTCCCAGATGGAAACCATTCAGCTGTCGTCTAACCCAGCTATATAGTCGTCTTCAGCTCCTCAGTTAGATGGGATAAACCTGTGCCTAAAGCCTTGCCTCCACATGAAAGGATTCTGTGGTAGGATGCCTCGTAAAGCTGCCTGGTGGCAGCACAGTTGTCACCATTTAGTAGTTTTTCGCTTGTACAGCTTAAACCAATTCCCTCAATGGAGCCAATTATACTGGCAAAAGGATTTCACTTTTTACGCTTTTGCTAGTATAGCAGTATCAATCCTCCTGCTCTTGCTAATGTGCTGATGCTGAGCTAGTTGATAATTTAAGTAAAAAGTAGTAGCTAAAGACTGAGTGATTACAAAGAGCACAATATCATCTCTTACATGGAAAAATGACTTCTTTTCTGTTTGAAGATTAATACGGATTAAGATATTATGTTTATTTAAAGCACAGAAACTATTCTTCGAGAAACTGATGTGTGGATACTTTAATTTTACCTGCTTCAAGAAAGGTATATCAGAAGCTGCTAGTAAGGACTCTAAGTAAAGACAAGCTGTAAGAGCTCTATCTGTTTCTGAAAAAGGCCCCTAATGCCACACACAAATAAAAGGGTGGTTTCTTCTTTCTTCTAAGAAAGAAGGTTTCTCAGATCATGGGAAAGACATTTTCCTAGGGAAGACTGTGGTGCAGAGATGACGGAAGAGGGTGGGTGGAAGGAACGCCTTTGCAATTTTCCTCTGCCATTTGAATTCTAGAACATGGAGATAGCCCATGCAGGTCTGATGTCCTTACCCAGCAATCACTGTTGAAAATAATTCATGCACAGAGTCATGGAAGGTATTTAGGATAACCTCAGCCACCCTACACAGGAGAACCTCACCGAAGGCAATAGAGCAACTATGGTCTGGGGCTTTGTCCCACTCAAAATGGTATTCTCCAGTTTGAGAATAATTATGGTGTCCCCAGTCTTGGAACTCTGCACTTCTTCAAGGTTCTAGGGATGGAGTGGTGTGGTCGCTGAGGGTGGGAAGGAGGGAAAGGGAAACAAGAGCTGAGGTGCAACAGGAAGGCAGACTGAATCCAAAATAAAATTACTCATAAAGGCATATACAAATAAAATGTCCCTAATAATAAGTAATCCAGCAACAGTATGATGTTCTCTCCTACCGCGGTCTGTGTTTATTGCCCTTTTCAAACAAATACTGCAAAACTTCCTAAAAGGACTTGGACATGCCTCATCATCCCAACAGAAGGGCTGCTGTCCTTGCGTAGTGGAATAACAATGTCCCTGCACTCACACTCCAACAGGCTACATCCAGCGAACAAAACATGTAAGCTACTTTTGGATCTCTCAGGATGCAGCAGGATGATATATATACACATTTGAGATATATTAGGAAAGCTTGGAAAAGAACCCAGATCATTCCAATTTGCTACAACAGCATAACCGTAGTTGGCATTATACAGGACAGACAGTTCCTGCCTCAAACAGCTCCCAGTCTGAGCAATGTGGAGAGAGAAGTCACCAGATAAATCCAGACAAGCCTGGAAACTCCCCAAATTGGAATTAATAATGTTGTTTTTATACTTAACTTCCTTTAGCATTTGTTATTAGCATTTTGATTCACAGTGTTGTGCTTTAATCACTCCACTGTAATGCTTCTTGTGAGGACTCCTTTTTTTACGAGCAGAGAAGGAATGCAGGGTTCCCAGCATGGTGGTGAAGCTACAGAGTGCGGGGGAAGAATGGAAAAAACCATGAGGACGAGGAAGAAGAAGAAAAAAAAGATCCTACTGGAGATAACCACAGGAGGAGTAGTGCTCTGGGAAGGAGGCAGAAGAAACCTACTGCATATACCACAGGAGATGCACATACAACAGGAGAGCACTGCTTGGTCCTGTGTGTGGACAAGCTCAATCGTGCGCTGGGGCCTTCTCCAAACTACTCGTGTAGCTGGGCTGTAATATGAAGAGACGTCTGGGGAGCAGTTAATATCTCTATATATAAAACATGAAATTGAAAGCCATTAGTGTATTACTTTACACAGTGTTTTTCCAGAGGGAATATTCCGCTGAAGAATTTATTTTCCCTGGTGTGCCATTCTGTGATCATCCGGTATTATTTTTATGAGGCATTTGGACATGGAATAATGTAGTGTCTATGCAAACACTTCTCAGCTTTCTTTGTTAACATCTGAGTAGAACATGTGGGAATCTTTTCTCCCCCTCTTCCTCTTCTCACATTCATAATTTAGCCAGCTCTTGTATACTTCAACATTTATCTTCCTCTTTGACCAAGGCATCTCCCCATTTTCTGGAGACCATACTTCTGGCTGTACTTCTTGTGTCAGGAGACCTGGGTCTGTTCCCTAACTCAAATACATACTCCTGTAATCTCTGGCAGATCACTTGGTGCCTTTGTACCTCTGTCCTGCCTTTGGGCATAAAGACATCTTCTCTGTCTCGAAAGGTGCCCTGAGGCTACATTCCTGCACGGCTCTGAGGCATTCCCCAACTACATTGCTGGTGGCCAGGTATAAACCAAAGAGCAGCACAACATAAGTCTTGGCCAACTTCTCCCCTTCAAGTTGGTATTTCCTTAGGCTTTCCTTCCTCTTTCTGGGTTTTTCCACAGAAGATTCTCATTCAGGCAGCAACAGACTTAACCCATCTACATTTATGAGAAGTCCAGCTTCTGTTATTATGTACACAGACAGAAATGCTCCTGTAAACTCTCACACTGGAAAGCTCAAAGAAAGCTTCCTTTTTCATAAGTTTATATGCAAATCGTAACACTGTGGCCTGGAGCAAACCATGTTTTTCATAAGACATGGCCACTCCAGTCAGAATCAAAACACAAGCCCTGTGCCTAGCACCACCCCCAACTGACTCACTCGCCCGAAGGGTAAAAGCAAGTAAGCCAAAATATTCCAATTTGGGAGCTTACAGTTAGGTGGCTGGATCCATGTAAAGGCATGCGGGCAAATACACGACTGATCTGGCTCGCAGCCATTAGAAGCTGCACCTTTTGCAGACTTTGGTGCAATCTGGGACCTCACAAGACTTGTGTAAAACCCAGCTGCCTCCCCTGACTCCTGCGCCTTGCACAAATTTAGTTGAAAATGGCTATTAGTTTCAAGTGTTATTGGTGAGGGAGGAACTGACAAACAGACAGGCACACGCACACAGGCGGTGCGATTGCACAAGCCTCATTTCCTTAGAAAACCAGAAAACCCCCACTAAAAACAATGTATCTATCATTATGTCTGATAAAAACAAAACAAAGGTCTGCTTTTCCTGTGTGCCAATTACCAACAGTGAAGGTATTTGTGGTCGGACTCACCACAATTAAGTGCCCACACATGTTCCCCATTTTAATATTTTCACACTGGTTGAAATAACCCAGTCCGCTGTGTGCAGAATACCCATGAGTGAACACAGAACAAGTTGCACTGCCTATTGGGAAAGAAGTAGCAAAGGCAAAGCTTGCAAGACTCAAGAACAAACAGATTGCACAAAAAAGATTACACAAATAATCTCAGAGAAAAATAGCAGGCAGCGTATTACAGTAGAAACATAGAACAACGTGACCCATTTGCTTCCCACAGAGACAAACAGCACTTAAAAGGCAGCTTAAAGACAAAGGACAAAATTAGTACTGAACTGCATGAAGATGAAACTATGTCATTTCAACATTCTTTTGCCCCTTCAGCCCTTTTTAGGTCCTTTTTCAAGATCATTTCAGCAAAACTAGAAGGTAACATGTTGGCAGCAAGCCTGGGAGACTGGAGTCCTCTATTTTTGCATGAAAGAGGGTTCATAACCTTGGCCATGACCTTCCTTCAGCTGAGCTTGCTGTCACATGTTGGTCTTACCTTGGGGGGGACATGGAGAGGTGCCCACAGAGGCTTCCCTGCTGAAACTGATGGAAATGCCATCACTTCTGAGTGGATCACAGGGAAACACTTCAGCAGCTGAAAGGAAACATCAGCTACTCTACTCTGAAACATCCTCATTTACTGTCTTCTGTTGTATAAAAAATTTGAAATACTGCAAATCTGATGAAGAGGGGGAAGCGAGGAGAGGAACTCATATTGGACATAATGCCATGTTCTAACTTCTCATTATTTTATTGCTATTCTTACACGGTTTTTACATATACTACCACAGCTCCTGACTGCTCAGATTGTGGAACAGCCCCTTTTGTGCTGGGTATTGGACAAACACAGAATACAAAGAAGGGCCTGACTGCAGGAGTTTACAATCTAATACAAGCAAGAACAACTGAGTATAGATAGGAAATACAAAGAAGCAATCAGACAAAAGCCATCAGCAAGGAAAAATGTGGTCTCAGCACTCTAAATGTTTTACTATTGACAAGGAGTCTGCAGACAGCCCAGCAAAGGAAGAGGTTAAGGAAGAATTTGAAAGAGGATCTGGAGGGAGTTTGAGGGAAGTTTAATTGGACACTTCTGAGGAAAGGACAAAGACAGCACAAAAGGGAACGTAAGTGCTTGAAGATTGAACGTAGACACCTGCAGACGGGAAGGATGAGTTGATATGTCACTGGGTGGGAACAGGTCATTACGGGCCATGCAAGTAAAGACAAGACGCTTCTGTTTGAGATGATGCAGAAATGAAATCAGAGGAGAGATCGAGAGGCAGGAATGATCTCGCCTAAGTTACAAGCTAGAGAGACATTTCTGTAGCTGCATTCTAGTTGAGCATGAATAGGGAGAAACTGCAGTTTTAGAAAAGGATGTTGCAGAGATTCAAGGTCACTAGAACTTGGATGCAGGGTTTATCTGTGAAGATGAATAGGGAAGGCCATAATCTGAGCTGTTACTCAGCAAGATTCTTAAGATTTGGCCAGAGTCTGGGCGTGATCTGGAGATGAGGAATTAGATACAGGGTTTCCAATCTTATCTGGGACATGAGTCACTTCTAAATGTCAGATTGAGAACGTGAGCCAATCAGACAAACATCCACCACTGAAGATGGATGATGGAATAGGTACATGCCATACTAATACTTATGGCATAATATTCCGATAGCAATCACACTGCAGCCAAATACAGAAGCAACGTAACTCCATCCAGCTAGCTTGAGAGTCTCCTGTTTGTATATCCAAGGAGGTACAAACAAGATTGTTTTAGGCTACAGCATTATTTGTCTGTCATTCCTACTTAGAGACTAAGCTGTTGGGACAGTGAATGTCTCTCGCTATGTGATGTACCGTGCCAAACACACACAATTCAGGCAATAACTAGAGATACTAAGAGTAAAGAAAGCAGAGAGAAAATGTGCAAACCTTCTTCTTACAAAAGGCTTAAATTCATGAATTCAAAGCATGCATTCTATGCAGACGGGAGATAGGGGATAATTTTCTGATAAAAGCATCAAAGTAGGAAGGTTCTGCATTTGCTGAAATGTGGGGGAAAAAAACGTTGATATCTCAAAAACTTCTGCATGATGGAAAAAACTGTTTCCCACTTAACAGTACTGTGGGAATATACCACAAGGTCATATCCTCAGTGCCTATCAATTACACAATTTCCCTTGATCAGCTAAGTGTATTCCCCGGCTCTCACTGCAGCCCTGATACGCTATGCAAGAAAGAACTAAAGAAATACAGCATACTGCCTTTACAAAAGTGTACTAGGAACATTTTTAAAATATGTAAATACATTGAACAAAATATCTCGCTAAAAGTTCCCCTGGCAGCCTCAAGACACCCAGTATTTCCGCTGCATTATTTTTCTAATCATCTCTGTTTAGAGTTCGCCAGCGAATGCATTTTAGAGATTCATGACACATTCTGCTTTTGGACAGCTTTGAATCAGCTGGCAGTAAATGTGGAAAAATCATTATTCCTAATGAAGAAATATTGATGACAAAACAGCATTTCGAGGACAACGTTGACCATAAGTCAACAATGTAACAAGATTTTCCCCTCTCTCCCTCCTCTTTCCTAGTGACTTTTATCCAAGGGTTTTCAAGCATTTCCCAGGCACGTGGGATTCCTCAGGGCACCTATGTCAGACAGTCACAATTATTCCATTTTAAAGGGATACAGGAGCAGATGTTAATCTATTAGGATACCAGTGTAAGAGCAGACCTTAACTGACAGTACACCCTCATTGAGTTAAGCCTCAATGGTAGCTATCCTGCAACTCATAAGCACCCAATGGGTCCTGGGTTCCTTGATTTATCCAAAAGAAATAAACTAGGAATCTCTGATCCACAAGAGAGGGTATCTGCCTCGGAGTTATTCCAACTCTTTGGCACTCAGGGCAAAACAGTAAAAGAATGAAGGGAAACCCAAAGTTAGTTTGTGCATTTTGTAGGAAACAATGGTATTTTTCACATCTCATTCTTGCCTTCCCTACTACCTTTTTTTTTTTTTGCTTTTGAACTCAGACGTCTCATTGAGTGGGAAGCCCTTGGCAATGGTTTATTGTGCCAGGATCCAAGCTTGAAGTTTCACCATTTGACAGTAGCAGGCTGTATGCATCAGTTGTCTTACACAGCCTTTGGACACGAGACAGATCAATCTTAATTCCCTCTTCCTCAGCAGACATCAGAAAATACAATCTTTCACAGTAAACAGAGCTTCATGCTGCAACGTGTGCCTGTAACACTTCATAAATTAAATCCAAGGCCGTGATTTAATTACTGTGTCCTGGTTATTCTGCTTTAACTATGTTGCACTTGCACTCCAGATGTACAGGTCCCTGCAGTGACCTCCTTGTCATTTGTACTGTGCTTATCCAGCAGTAGCCGTGCTCTCCTGTTGTTTTCATCCCTTTCCTCCAACCACAATACAACTTTATATTCTCACGTTGCTTGGCTGCAAACCTGACACATTCCCAGTATGCCCTGGAGGTCTCATTCCACTCCACACGGCAAATGCACTGCAACTGAGCAGGCTCACACTGCAAACGCTTTACTGTACCTTTTCAAACACTTCTCTATGCTCCTCACCACAAGGTTACTATCCGAGCCAGTCACCAGCCCTCATGGTGAATCTTTCCAACACCCCAGGAAGGTAGAGGACTGTTAGGACACCCAACATGCACGGGGAACTTGAGACCCACAAAGGTAAAATAACTTGCTGAGGGTCACACAAGGAGTTTGTGATGAGCCAGGATTTAAAACTGCATCTTCTTAATACCAGTCTAGGCTCTTTAACCACAAGGCCATCTCCGAAAAGGCTTGCAGCAGGAACATTCCTCCGTTTCAGAGGGGGCCCCTAGTGCCTGTCCTGCTGGAATCCCCTCTCTGGCAGGAGGAACATGCTCTGGGTGTCACTCTCTGACAGCCTGGCTGAGCCATGTGTCAACCGAGCACAAAGTGTTTTGTGCCCCTGCTACTGTCCTCTCTTTAATGAGGGAGGAAGAAAATGTTTCAACATCTTTGTGATGATGGTCCCTGTCCCTTACACATCTACATCACCCTCTCAACTCCCTGGGACACGAGACAATTTAGCTTGTCTCTGATATAAAGCAGTTACAAGTGCTTACCAAAGCAGTGGAAGTACCTTCCTAAATTACTGCAACCACAATGTATCACTACCACAAAACAAAGAGAGAAGCAGTTCAGAGAGAAGCACTCCTGATTTTCTCATAAAGCTATAAAAAATCAAGTTGAACAGGATCTTGAGAGGACATGGAAACTTTCTTACTGCCTTGAAGGCGGGATCAACTCTTTCTACATCTTCTTGACAGATACTTGTTTAACCTGTTCCTAAGAACCTCCAACAACAGAGATTTCACCAACTTGGGCAAAAAATTTCAATGAGTACCTACCCTTACCACTAGCAAGCCTTTCTTTCCATCCAATGTCCCTTGCAGTAATCTAAGCCAATGCCTTTTTACTCTGCTCATGATGGACATAAAGAACACACATGGACTTGACTCAGTCTGCATCAGTTGTATGGGAAGCTTTTAAAGTATGGATCTGTGTGAACCCTAGAGCAAAGTATAGAACATGACAGAGTAGAATAGAATATTTCAGTTGGAAGGGACCAACAACAATCATCTAGTCCAAACACCTGATCAATTCAGGCCTGACCAAAAGTTAAAGTGCGTTGTTAAGTGCATTGTCCCAATGCATCTTCAACACTGACTGGCTTGGGGCATCGACCACCACTCTAGGAAGTCTGTTCCAGTGTTTGACCAATCTCCCTCCCCAGCGAAGGCCTTGCAGTGTAGGCAAATATTGATCTGACCGTGTCCCCAACACATTGACAAGGTATGAGTCCCCCAATTTGGGTGATCTGCAGTGAGTGTCCCAGCCCAGTGGGGGTCAGTGATGCTCTACAATATTTAAGGTCCCAGATACTTTTTTTTGCAGCAAGCTCTGCTTTTTTTTGTTGTTGTTTTTGGGTTTTTTTTGTTACATTGTGTCAACTTTTTGGCACATGTTTTACCATGTGCAAAGGGGTTGAAATAGAGCCTCAGTAACATCTGGAGACAAAAGAAAGGGGGTGAAAAAAAGAGTGTGAGAGAGGAAACATTCCTCCTTTTGCCGATCGATCAAGGAAATGCAAGGGAGAGAGTAAAATGTACTGTATTTCCTTTATAAATGTTTTCTTTAGTGGTGATGAAAGTTACCAGATGACAGAGACTACAGTTGTGTATTCACTGAAGAGCCCCAGCTCTGGAAACAGAGGAGGGAGTTGTTGGCGTGGCTTTGCCAGGCACTCTCAGCTGGGGCACTGGGACATTTTTTCTGGAAGAAACAGCAATTCTTCTTCCAGCCCCTGACTCCCTCCAGCTTTCCAACACCCCAGACAGGGTGCTATGTCCCATGTTGCTTCCCAGGCACACTCCTTGCTACCTGCTGCTTTTCACTACTCCTCACAGTCTGGGTTTAATGCTAGGCATTATACGATAAAGAAAAGTAGTTTTAAGTTGCAAGTGTAGAGTTAGAAGGAAGCAAGTGTCATTTCATTCTTTTTTTTTTTAATTAAAAAGATGTTCGTGTTTGGGGGAAAGACTTTCAAAGCACTGGTTTGCCCAAAAACTTCAGGGGAAACTGATCATATATAGGAAGTTAAAAAAGCAAGAAACACAAAAAACTCCTTACTTTTTTTCCAAAATAAAAATGGGGCAAAATTTGCAAAGGCTGTGAGAAAGTGGGGCTTTCCCATACTTTCAAAAGCTGAGAAAGCTCTTCTTTTATTTTACTTTCATAGGAAAATGAGAGTTTTTAAAACAAAGATGGCTTTTCTCCTTGGAAAACATCACTAATGCTGAAATCTTATTTTTCAGTAAGACCTTACCATTACATAGCACCCATGGAACAGAGCTGTGTATCAGACAAATTTTTGGCAGTTCTGCTGATCCCAACAGCAACAAACACTGAGCCAGGCCCCTTTGCACTTACACTTGCAAAGCCACATTGCATGATAACGCCTGGCCAGTGGAAGTGCCAAATATATGACAGCACACAAGGTGAGCAACCACGCTTGTCTGAACCTCCTGCTGGGAAAGGAAGCCAGAATATGAGGCAGAATTAACTCTTCCTCCCACCCTCATCGGGGCAATGGCCAGGGTGGGATTTCCTGGGTGATCTCCTGGCCTGCTGGGCTCGCTCTGTAATGCTGCACCAGATTTCAGGATTGTCTTTTGGAAAGCCACAAAGGAACACTGGGAGGGTCAGTGGCAGAAGCCCCAGCCAGCAGCTATGGGGTGGTAGCTCTCCCAGGCCCGTCTGGGTCCCCTGGCAGGTGTCTCTCCGACCGTGCTGTCCCAGCCTGCTCGCCCACTGACTCCGGAGATCAGACTTGCTGGTAGAGCAGTGGAGGGTAGTTTCAGGGGCTGCTGCACCCAACCCTATACATAAGAGGTGGCTGCAAAAGAGAGCAGATCTGGAGACCAGACAAGCTGGTCTTTTCTTCAGATGCCTGGTGTTCGTTATGCAACGGTTCATGCATCTTCTCCCACCCACTCCTCCAGGTGGGGAGGACCAGTGCCTGGTTGCCCACAGGCTCATGGTGCTGCTCAGTGCAAGCATGCCTTAAATGTAGATCAAATTCTCCTTAGCACTCACTTTCCTAAGAGCTGAACCGAGGGTGCAGTCAGAAAGGACCAGCTAAGACTCACACCGATATAGATTGCAGCCTTTTTGTCTAGGTCAAAAATTTAGCTGCCTTTTACTGTGTTCCCAAAGGACTACAGTTGGGTTTGCAGCACAAAAGGAGCCCCAAGCGATGGGTCGAGGCCCTGCGGTGTTAGGTGCTGAACAGAGACAGAGCAAACAATGTCCCCTTTCCCAAAGACCTTCACCTCCAACTGCTTCCATGTTGCACAAGGGCACTTCAAACCACTTCTGTCCCCCTGCCCAGCCAACCCATTTCATAACCCCAGGACAGGCGCCATCAGTATGTTCACCAGACTCAAGCCCAGCCAAAAATCACATCCGTTGCTGGGCATGAATGACTCAATTCACTCTTCCATAGCCTGGCTGTGCTCCAGCCGGTATTCGGCAGCTTGTCTCTGCCTCGCTGCATCACTAGGAGGGTGGTGGCATGAAGAGATTTTTACCAAAGGCTCTGTTCAGTGGAGAAGGTGAAAACGCCTGAGTAATGGCAAAGTTTTGAGTCAGAGATGCTTCCTGTGCCAATGGCTCTGGTCTACCAGCCTGGCACACCTCTTGCATGCCTGTCTGGGGAAAAACGTCTGACAAAAAACAAGAAACAGGGAGGGAACCTGTCTTTCCCCTGCCAAAAGTGAAAAAAAGAAAAAAGAAAGGTAGAGAAAGGCTGGATCCCACAAAGAGTAGAGTCCTGAACAAATGGCAGCTCTCATATCCCCAACAGCTTTGATGCCTGGGGTTTTCAAAGGTGTCTGACTGCATTAGAAGATGTCCCACCAAATTTCAGCCAGCACCTCATTTGTTTAAGGTCTTTTGAAAACCCTGCCTTTCACAATCCGGCACCAGCCCAAAGCTTCCTTGCTGTTTTGAAACATGCGCTGTCTGCATGTCGACAGCAGCCCTGCCATAAATCACATCCATCAGGCGCTGGAAACCGCCTCACCTGTACACCAACCATCCGCCGTCCCTTGCGCTGAATTCCATCACTCCAAATTTCTCAGCAGCTGGAATCAACTAACTCTTGTTTTTTCTCATTAAAGCAACCTACTGGACAGAGCTTTCCTTCTTTGCCCCAAAATCTGGGACCTTTCCAACCAGGTGCAAGGTCCAATGTTTGTTTACACTCTTGGACAAGTAACAGGAGCTTTACAACCTGGGATAGAGAGGCACTCCCATTCTGGAGGGGACGCGCAACATTTGTTTCTTCTCAGGACAACCAGACATGTCATAACCTTAAAATGTGACATTGGTATTGAGAGCAAAAGTCCTTTTAAAATAACATTTGATGTTATGTTGGTGACATCATATGAATTATACTCAATTCTGCTCATCCTTTGGGTCATGGGACCTGCTTTTACTGGCTGAGGTAGATGGAAAGTAGTACTGATAACTCTCAAGCTATTTCCAAAGTCACCACCCTGTGGCACATGCTGCATATCTGGTGTCCATGATGGAGCAGTATGGTATCAGGTATCCATAGATCATTATTCTCACCTGATTGTCACATTCTCAGAGCTTGGTGGAAAAGGAGACAAAAGTTTTCTTGCTTGGTTTCAATTAGAAGTGAATTAATATAAAACATGAGATATATATTTATAAAAATTATTATTATATTTAAAGAAAGTATGTGGAAAACCCATCTGCACAATTGCATGTGTCACTCTCACACATCCTACAGCTTTTGATTCATAATTAGCAAGGCTTAAAAAATAGTAAGTTAAAAAAAACCCCTCACATAATTAAACCAAGCTCTTTGGTGGCCCTAAGACTGCTCTGTTTGAGGTGGTGGTTTAGACTCTAGGGCCTGTTGACTAACAAACAGTAGAAGACATAGGAAATGTGGGTTCTGATCCATATTTATCATGATACAGCTTGTCCTGACATTTAACCTGTAGTCCTCCATGAGGAGGCTCTGATGTTGATGAGCATCTACAAAGGCGCGCTCAAAGTATTACTCATCACATTTCAAAGATGGAAAGTTCTTTCTAAATTGGCTTCCGCGCGAAGGGCACCAATCCCTGTCTCCTGAATTATTCACACAATTCTTGACCTGAGAATTTTGCACTGATGGAAACTGAAACCCCAAAAGCTTTCCCTCCTCGTGACAGGGCGGAACCAATCAGAAAGGACCGATCCGATATCCAGAGGTCATGATGAGTCCTGCCAGTCCAATGTCCTTGAGCGAGCGTTAGAAAAGGCTATCAACAGCGGGGATTACAAGTGTTTGCCAAAAGCTCGATGTTGAAAAACTTCCTGAACATCCCGAACCAATGACGGCAACTTCCATATGAAGAAAGTTGGCAAATCATTTTGTTCTGAACTTTCAGGGCGCTCTTTACTGGTTTCCTACATACATGGGAGTTCACTGAGAAGACAGTAAGTATATTTAATCCTCATTAAGCACTTTGGTATGACAGTAGAAAAAACTGATGGACTTGTTTACATGTGATAACAGAATCATTTGAAATCCACTAGACCTCCAAATTTAGATCTGAGGTACATGTAGAGATACTCATTTCAGTTTATCCTAAACCTGATTTTAACTGATGTAAACCTTGTCAACTTGAGGTACTTTTGAATTTATATGACCAATCCCAGAAAGCCAATGCTGGTTTAAGTCAGTTGGTTTCCATTTGCACCTGAAATGATGCAACTCTGTTGTGTTGACAAAGTCAGATGTGATGGGTAGATTGGGGAAGCTGTTATTCACACCCCAGCATAGGAAACCATGTGGGAGATTTTTGTCCCAGTGAAAGGCTACAACTTGCAAAAGTGAGCATTCAAAACAGAGAATTGCAGCAATGTGAGGCCCAATGCAAATTTTTGAGACTTCAAACATTTTGGAAATACCTTTCATTGTTTTGCACTGCTCTAAGTCCTTTGCAGGCTCTGCACATATGAGGACTTGTGAAATAACATGCGCGATGCAGCTTCTGGGAAGTCTCCAGACCATGTTCCAGACCAGATGGCTCCAGAAGCATTTGAGTGAAGCTTCATATCCATGTCCAAACATTAGAACACCTGGTAAAAGTCTGAATTCCAATACTGCTTCACAAGAAAGTCAAAGCAACCTCTCCATAACAAGAGAGAGACCGGCATTTCGGAAATCAAGACTAAAGACTTAGGAACTTCTTTTCTTGCAGATGAGCCCTGTCTGAGGTACTAAGGGTCACCATGGGACATTCCTAGCTAAGAGGAACACAAAATTAGTAAAACACTTGCCCAGGGGAAACAATATGAATATCTCATTTTATAGTGTTATTTCCGCTGCATATTGTTTTGTTCTCCTCTGTCCCCAGAGCACAAGCATGAAGCCACTGCACACACCGATCTCCTGAGAGCTTAGGCTATATTTAGTCAGCCAGATCTCTAGTCAAGCTGATGTCAGTCTAAGCATCTTCTAGTAAACACACACCTATTGAGATGTGACCCACTATGCGTCACGATTAGACCATGCTCCAAAACACCATCCCGTAAAATGTTACTTGTTCTTCCGAACAGCTGCAATTTTCCTAGGCCAGAACAGCTCTTGTAATCGGGCATTTGCTGGATGGACACCATTCCTACTCACTGCCTAACAGCTGTTATTCATAGTCTCAGGACTCTGGTCATTTACAAGAGACTCAAGGCCACAGGTCAGCCGCCTTGTCTTCCCTGCTAAATGAAAGTTGTTCCGCAAAGGGCAATAGGCAGCGAGACTTTGTACCTTACATTGTACAAAACACAAGGAAGCTGGCAGATCTGAAACAGCCTAGTTACTGCTCCTCACCCAATGCCCTGCTATAATAAGAGCGAAGAAATAACAGGAAAACCACCAAGATCCCAAGACTAATTGGCTTTCTATGAAGCATTGTTTTTGTTTGAAAGACCAAGCCACACTTAGATCAATGGGCCTCACGAACAAAGCCCTTTAACTCACGAACACGGCATGACCGGGGCTAGCTCAGGGCACAGATTTGCAACCCCAGAACAGCAATGTCCCTCTGCCCTAAGCTTGGGGATGACCCCTTTTCAGATGCCCATCTCTGACCCTCCTGCTGAGGCTCCTGAAACTTGTGTTATCTGTGCAGTTTTTTGCCCAAGCCCTCAGGGCCTCAAAGTATGTGTCTCTCCCCTGTGTGAGCAAACAGAGCAGTATCCATTCCTCACTGGGTATAGACACAGCAGTGCAGAAAGAGACTGGAAGGGTGCTATCACAGACTTTCACTAGGAGCTGGCCATAGAACTGACACAGCCCTTCTGGCTCTCCTCAGACGCCCTTCTGAAGGAGGATGCCATAGAGGTGGCGATGCACCAGCTGTGCACATCTGCAGTGCACATGCTCCACTTTCTTCACCTTCTGAATGATGCCTGTGAAAAAACACTGGAAGCAATTCTGACCAGAAGCAATCTCCCCTTTTCACTTCCCTCCTCTTCTTGATGCCTTGCATGGAAATTGAGTATGTAAAGAATAAGAGGTTATGGTTGTAGGTTGCAGCCATCAGTAGCAGCCTAATAGAATTACACAAGCCTGTGCCATTTTATATTTAGAAGAAGCCAATGTTTTTAGACATACTCAGATAAATTATTTAAAAATGTCTCACTCAAACATTGACTCTTATTGTAGCCATACCCTCCCCAGCCCGGTCCTCCCTCTGCACCTTCCTCCTTCCTCTAAACACACACGTTGGATTTGCCAACACTGAAGACAGTTTTACTTCTCAAGACCATGTAGGCATCGAAAGCTGGATCAGAGTTGATGTGAAACGTTGAGATGGAGAATGGGAAAGATGCAAGTGCCATTAGAATCCAGCATCCTGCGTTATATATATATGCACACAAATACGTGTGCATATATATACATACTAGGATTCTCGCTAATTTCAGCCATGAGACAGAAATGAGAAGCAGCTGCCCAGCTCGTGGAGATGACAACAAGAACACATGACCAGAATTAGCTCCACATTGGCAATGACGATCACTAGGACTTTCCTGTCCAGAAGAGCAGGCTGCACATGACAGTCTTCTGCAGAGCATAAATGACCCACATTAGCATCCCTTCCAAATGTCTCCCTCCAGAAAAGCTCAGCCAGGCACTATTCCTTAGCTCATGTGATCACAAACAATCCCTGCGTTAGAAAGAGCTGGAAAGTCAGCATCGTCGTGTCCCAGCCATTCATCAACACAAGAAAAAAGTAAAGGTAAAATACTTCAGGCTTTCTGCAGGTTTTTTGGAAGCCAGCAGCTGAATTCACTTGCTTATGAGGGCAAGCAGATAATGAGGAAATAGTGACATTTTAAAAGCTGGGTTTTTTTAGAGTGTAATTTTAAATGACAACAAAACCAGCCAAAACCCCCACAAAAACTTTCTCTACTTCCAATCCACCCTCACATAAAATGCTGCACATCATGTCCCCAGTCTGCTCCTGACAGCATGGGCAGAATTGGAACACGCGCTTAGTAGATAGTAAGTTATTAACCAATCAAGATACTGTCTGGAACCAGAATTTGCTGAGGAAATTGTATATTAAAGCTGAACACTGCTGCTAACTGAATACAGCCTCATTCACAGCTTTAAACAAATAGTTTAGTGTGGCCGGGACAGTAATTTGGAAGGATCTACAAAAGAAAATCATTCACATCCCAGATCCAGGTGCCTGTCTGTAGCTGTGGACAGTGTCTTATGCCTTGGAAGATGGTTGCACCCACACCTCTAAACTCTCCAGGAAGGTGTCTGTTATTGCCTCGGAGTTTTACTAAACCACTGTGTTCAATGTGGAGATTAATCTTGTCAACTCTTAGAACCCATACACCTACCTGTGCTGTCCTGTTTTTACCCTGGTGCTGTGAACATAGATTTTCAGGTTAAGCTCTCACTCTTAGCTTACACTATAAGAGGTAACTATTTCTACATCTTTGTAGACATAAAAGAAAAAAAAAAAGAAGAAAAAATAAATGCAAATGAACAAGTTCATGAATGAAAGCTGGCGATGAGGTATCAGATGTGGTCTCTCGTCTCCGGTTTGCACCCACAGCGATCCTATTGCTATTGAAGTTTTCCATTTCCCTCAATGGGGCTGGCTCAGGCAGGGCCACGGGACCGGCACAGTGCTTTGCCACTCTCCCCTAATCAGCTGACAAAATCAGTACTGGCACAGTCCAGGCAGGTGACATCTGAACAGCAAGTTTCACAAGTCAAAATAGGTTTACTCTCGGCTGCTGGTAGCATCCCAAATGTCTGCCAGGACTGGCTTCTTGTGATCTGGCTGCCAGTTTGGAATGACAGTCTCCTGACTTTTGAGCACCAGTTGTGACCTTGGGTTGTAGCCAGAGACGTGAAAACTGTGTTCATGTCCAAGATGACATGATGAACAACAAGGTGCATTTGCAGACATGAAAACAGTGCAGCTCACTAAAAGCAGCAGGAAAGTTTGGCTACTTTTGATGCTTTTCATTCTTTTTATCCTCCCCTACCTCTTTGCACCACGGAGAAACACTCTGTATTGATTATGCTGACACTGACAGCAGAGCTGGAATTTTTTTTTTTTTTTTTGCACATCTCAGATGAGAAAGTGGGTTATGATTCATCTCACACCATCTGAGTCAAAGCGATTCCGTAAAAAAAAAAAAAAAAAAAAAAAAAAAAAAAAAAAAATGGTCAGCAGCCAAGGCAGGAACTCGTGGGCCCTAGCTACTTAGCTGATGGGCTGATGGGAATATCCAAACTTGAAAAATTCCCTGGAGGAAATGCAGCCAGTTACAGTTACACTGCAGGAGTCTCATGAGAGGGAGAAATGCAGTGCAGACAAATACCTCAGAAGGTACAGGAACACTGGGCCTATGCGATATTTTGGGAAAATGTGCTTCTCCTGTATTGTCGTGGATGGTAGTTTAAAGAGAAAATTTTTTTGAAGCTTGTAATGAAAGCAGATGTTTGTCCTTGGACATCATTTCAGAATGAATAGA
>NW_015090872.1:5920012-5946937 GCF_001431845.1 Calidris pugnax | reverse complement strand
CTGACAGCCGAGGTGGAATTTTTTTTTTTTTTTTTGCACATCTCAGATGAGAAAGTGGGTTATGATTCATCTCACACCATCTGAGTCAAAGCGATTCCGTAAAAAAAAAAAAAAAAAGAAAGAAAAGAAAAGAAAAAACCAAACAGTTTTGATGCGTTTCTATCAGAAGAGGACAGGCTGGAGGAGAACACTCAGCAAATGAGACAGCCTCATTTAATTCTGTTTTTACCACATTTCACTCTCAGATAAAATCTGGCCTTTCCCCCCAACTAAACTTCAAATGACACTCAAAATACCCCCAAAAGTTACTGGCAAGAGACAAACCACCATATCAAAATGATAGCATGAAACAAATGCCACCAGAAGAAGAAAAAACAAATGCCACACGGTGCCCCCTTCGCACCCTTGTGGAACGGTGATTGCGAGACTGGAAAGTAACAGATTACTATGGTGAATTATCAATTTTCCTAATAGCCTTCAACTACATAAATGCTGAAGTGTGATAGCTTTAGTGAGTACATTATATTAACAGCAGTTAAAATTATCAAGTGTGATCCTGGAGCGCTTTTTTCCCCCTTTCTTATTTTCACAGCCACGTTATTAGCCCTGGAAAATAAGGCTTGTGATCTAAATGCTGAGAAGAGCCTTCAGACCGGTTGTGATTTCTCATCAGACAAGGCTCACAAGTCCATTTTGTTGATTTTCACATAAAATAAAGAGTGTGGCCACGGCTGTGGGTAAGGCACGGGTCTTGAATAAATTCTAGGCTCAATTCCCACTTTGCTACTGGTTCTCTGCATGACTCTGGGTGAGTCATCTAAACTCTGCCAGTCAGCCCCTCGTGTGTAAATTAAGGACAATAATCATTTCCTGGTCCTTGCTGTATTTTCAGATTGGGAGCTCTGAGGGATGCATACTTTGCCTACTTCATGTTTAATTTGCACATAGTGCAGCATGACCACAGTCTTGCTATTGCTAGCAGGCCTTAGATGTTACTGCACTACAAATAAGCCATAAAATAACATGGAATCAACTGCAAATTTAGTGCAACCATCTTCAAACAATAGGTGAGCTGTTTTCAGTTTTAAAAAAAACAAAAAAAAGCATTCATTTATGCCAGGTCATGTGCATAACTAACTCAAAACAAAGATAAATTAAACTGTTTTCATGTTACTGGGACAAAGATTTGTCCAGGACTGCACAGCTGGAAGTGTGGTTTCTAACTCCAGCTCCAAAACTGACTGCCCGTTTCTCTGTCCAGAACTTAGCCATAGGTTATGACCAAAAAAAGAATGTCTTGAGGCTTAAAATACTCCAAAGCTCTATCTGAAGTGAAAATTATTTCTATAAAACTACAGTCCAGAAAAACATTCTCACTCATTCTTAAACACACATACATACACCCCCTCTTAAAATACCTGTGCATGACAATTTAGTGCTTATGAAATCCTGGATGGAAACTCCTGGTTTCATTCATCTCCATAAAACAGATCTAATAAGAGGACAGGGAGAACAAACCTTCTCCATCCCACATGCGCCTAGACTAACAGTCTGCCTTCAGCTCCTGGCCTCCTCGAGGAGATTCCCAACCAGGGGTCCTCCGGTGCCACAATTTATGGTTTTTAGTGAGGTGATGACGTACCCACAGAGAACCCCCCTGAGACCAGCCAACTCATTTCATGTGGGGCAGGAAACAGCCATTAGGTAGGTCACACTTTCGCTTCTTAATGACCTGAGTTAGCTACGGACTAATGACCTGTAGCCAAAGACTTGATGTCTCATTATCATTTCTTCAGCTATAGAGAATTAACTATGGGCATGTAAGCTTATTATGAACAGGCTGGATTCTCTTTGAACTGCTTCTCAAATAAAGGTAGAAAGATCTACTTTGTTTTTCATGTAGGACTATTAGTTTTGGGGGGGCTTGGCTAGTAGCCTCATCATGGCCCAAAGTCTTTTCAGAAGGAGGTTGAGCTTTGCTATCCATTTGTACATCTCCTTGCACACTAAGGGCCCTATCACAACAAAAGAAATCTCTACCACCCTCAGAGATTAATTATTTTCCATGGATATGTTCATTTTTAAACATGCTGAAGAATCATGTAGAATAGTCCTGTACTTTAGAAGGACACATCCCTGATATTCATTATCGCATTTCACTCCTCCTAGAAGACAGCAGGAAACTGTCAGCTTTCATTTACTGACTGTTGGGAAAAACCTAATTCCACTCACGGCCTAAACCCCACCTTTCTTTCATAGCACACAGGTGATCGTGGAAACCCCTTTGCCCAAATGCTAGCTTGGTACTCTGCACTTATTCTCCATTAAATGACTTCTGCATCAAATCAGTTCTGTTTAAAGGTAAAAATATGTCCAGGTTGACTGCCAGCAACTAAAGTGAAACCAGGGACTTCAAAACATCAAGGATGCCATGCTGCTTGCTACCTGTTCCAGTTGACATTTTATCTCTTAAGGTAACAAAGGTTAATTTTGGTTTTGACGCAACATTTCGATCACATCTGTGAAGCAGTGCTGGTCTCTAAAGAGACTGTGCTTCAGAAACACTCATGAAGCGAAGTCTCATCCACTTTTGTGTGGATAAGAAGAGGAAAAAGGGAATGTGAGTCTCCTGCCTCCTGGCACATGTGGGTACCAGCTGCTTGGGGCTTACAGGAGCACAACCTTCCCTCATTCCAGACTGCTACATCTGCTTGATCTTCATTAAGAGATGTGCACTCAAGACTTTGTAAGACTAAGATCCCTGGCATAAAAAGATCTAGGTGCTTAATGTCACAAAACATTTTTCCCACAATTACTGCAGAGTAGAAGATGAATCACATCAAGAGCAGGAAGAATCAAACTCTTGCATCCATTTACGGAAAAGCAACTTAAACCAGCTCACAGCCTCTTTGTCCCTCCTTTCTCTAGCCTTTGCAACGGCTGGAGATAAATGCATGTAGACATGGTATATTTTGCTCTCCAGCCCCTCACTGGCCTCCTCTTTTTCTCTTCCCTCTTTGGAGCTGTGGGCCAAAATTCACCCTGTAGATTGTACTGAGACTATCCTTACAAATTTGCTCTCCAAACTCTACCTGCGCTTGCTGTACAAGGATGCCGGCAGTCACAGAACTCCCTGAAAGAAAGCCAGGTGGGGGTGGCAAGCATTGACAGAAGTGAGACTGAAGAAACAGGCTCTGAAAGCCATTTACCAGGGTAATTGAAGCCCCTGGGGAGCAGAGGGAGGGTGACTCCCCTTGCGGCAGGCCACAAGAGGGCAGCTGGATTTTGATGGTACCGCACCATGACCTCCCTGAGCGCAGGCTGCTCCCCGCCTTTCAGGCTGTGCGCAAATACTGGAATATGGCTTGAACATAAAACATAATAACTTGAGCTACAATGGAGAAAAGGGTCCCCATTATATGTCTGTTCTTCCTGCTTTTGTGAGCGGTTACATAACAGAAAATGACTGTCGGCTCATCAGTCACTGAAAATCTAACCTACTATTTTCTGACCCAGATGTTGTTCAGACGAGAACGTATGCGATCTTGCAGCAGAAACACTGCCTTTAAACAAAAGGCATGATGACACATCACATTACATGGCAAAATTACGATGTAATTATGCTCTTTTAATACTAAGCTGCATCACTTAATGCTAACCTTTTCAGAAGAGACCTAGGAATACAGGCAAGATATGACAACTTTCATTTTCTTTTTCTGGTGATAATTCAGATGAAACTAAGAGGCTACCTGAGCCTCTTAGAGGCTTCGAAAATGCCTGAAAGACTGAAATATGATGCAGAACACTCTCAATTTAGAGAAACTAGAACTGTTCAGCCCCCAGAGCCATGTTAAAGGAAACAAAGACACCATGAACTGAAGGAAGCCATACCTGGACAACCTAGTGAGCCTCCTCATCAGAAGCTTCTATGACTCTACCACAGTCTCTCCCATATCTTACTTGGACTGCTACCTGCTAACCCATGTCCTGCCTCTCAAGAAGTAGAATTAGGGAACACCTTTAACACTGTTCGGACACCAGGTCTCTGGACCTAGTGAAGAATTTTTAGCTTATGAATGGAAGCCTAATGGAGACACAAAGCCAGTGAGTAGAAAGGTTGACAGAGCCTTGACAGATTCAATACTAGTGCCACTTATCGTTCTTTCTTCTTAACTGTGACACAGCATCTCAAAGAACCATTGGAGATGAAGGCTTCTCTGTGGGGTGCACTCATACAACTGCTGCTATTAATCACCTCCTGTCTGAAGGACTATGCATATGAAGTGCCCTGCAAACACGGTGAAAAGGGGGGAAAAGGGAAATTAGAAAGGTAAAATGATCTGCCACAGATCTCACAAGAGGCCAGGATGAGAAGAAGAAGTTGTTAAGCATCCTGCTTATTGGCCTTACTCATTAGCCTAACTTTGCACCACGTGTTAAAGTCAGGGCATACACCAAATACACATAAGAAAACTACATATCGTGAATTATCACCTCTGATTCAAATCAAGGTCCCTTTGTTGCACAAACTGACTATTTTCAACAGGAACATCTTAGTACCTCTCTTCTCTCCATGTGCATCCCTATAGCACACTGGAACTACAACAGGAAATTGCCACCTTACCAAAATAAATAAAACTGGTGGTTCCTTTGGTAGCTCTGAGCGCTTACAGTAAAATATCAGCAAAAGTTTCTTCCCACCAGACAGGGAAACTCCTCTGCTCTGGAGAGTGACTCAGCTGGGACATAGTCCAGAAGGCAACAGGAGATGAGGGACCCCAGTGGCGCTTTTCCAGTCTTAATCAGCACTGTCTGCATGGTGATAGAGACTGATAAGCTGCCAGAAGTAATTTCTTTCTGTAAGACTTGAAACAGTGGTCCAGAACAGTTGTGATCTTTGTGTGTGCGTATTTTGGATTGGTTTTGTTTTTTTTAAATGCAGAATCAAGGGCATTAATTTCCCATGGTGGCCAACAAACAATTTTCATAGTTTCATCCTAATCTCCTGTAAATATCCATTTCTCCTCCCCCAATCTTACCCTATTTCTACTCCACAAAGTACTCTTTTTTTTCACCAACAACTCAGACATGCCTATCGACAATAGCACATTTATCAACGGGGAGGGCTGTGACAGAGAGAAACTATCCCTACTGCACAGTGCTTAACACATTTGGGAATCCTTTCTAATAAAAAGGGATTTGATTAAAGACAGCCGACTACCACAGATCAGCAACTGAATCAGCAGTAAAGAGGGAAGAGTAGCTTAGACTTAAGAGACTTCAATTTGCTGATCTGCCAAGGACTTCCCAGGAGAAGTCACTCCATAAAGCCATTCCATAACTTACAGGAGGGGGTATACACCAAAGACTGGGATGCTTAGATTTAGTATGGTAGTGTGGCCTTTCAACAAAATTAAGTTAGGCAGAATACCCAGCATGCATGTTTAACACCTAAAACATTAGAGTGTTTTTTTAATTATTATGCTCAATGATGATATTTCCATGTTTAAGCACTGCCTTGCCAATGGCAGTTAGAGGATTTCCCGGTGACTGGACCATGCTGCTGCGGTAATTGTAGGCAACAAACAGCAGCAAACTGTGATCTTGCTGCTCCAAAGTGTGTCTCCAGCCGCTGCTTCCAGCACTGACCACGCACCTGGGCTCCCCAGGAACGCAGTGTGAACCCCGCCGTGCTGCCGGCTGCGTGTCCTCGCATGAGCCATCACTGGTGGGAAGAGTTCCCCCAACTCTGAAACCACCTTCAGTCATTTCCACCCAGGGAAGCTGGGGAGAGGTGAGTGAGCATGGACCTGATGGAAGTGCTGGCTGTCCTGCTCCTGAACTCCACTCACCTACTCTGCCAGCGGTACCAGCCAGCATTTCCAGGGCATAGAGGCAACTTTAGTGGCTTCCCTTCCCCCTCAAGGAACCCCCACTCTGCCCATGCTGACTCCAGAATCAAGATGGCTTGATTGGAAACCAGAGATACAGCAAGTGAAATTGCAGAAGGAAGATGGTTACAGAAAAGATCCCAGAGTGCTGACGGGCCAAGTAAAATGACCTTTCTCCAGCCTGACAGTTCAAATGTAATTATTCCAACAAATTATTTTCATGACTTAATATAACGCCTTGCAGCTTTCTAGCAAGGTTAATTAGATTCCTCAATTCAAAATCTATCTGCTCTTAACCAACTTTTAATACGCTGAAATCCAGTTTTCTAAATTCAAACTAATAAAAGTGATTAGCTGACAGCTATCTGGTATGCTACAATTACCATGGCATTTAGACCTCAGGCAGAAGATATTTAATGCAAATCAGAGTCAATGTCTCTGCCCATTTGTCCTTTTTCTGATTATTTGATCAATGTGCCATATGAATCTTGTACAACCCATGCTTCCATGCTAAACAAATAAAGAACAAAGAATAAAGATATTGGTTGAGACAGTTAACCAAAGTTGAAAGACTCTTTTTTTTCCTCCTACACTTAATTTGTTCTTTCCACATGACCATGAAGTTCCTGAAAGGCACTGGCTGACAACTCTAGTAGATGGGTATTTAGCTTTGACATAGCCTGAATTAGTATGTAACTCCTGGCCCGCACTGCTGCATCAAAAAGCCTCATCCACTGTGACACTAGAGACCACATTCCTCTGGGAGTAGCTTGGGCTGGAACAAACCTAGGAGGATGTGGGCAGCCCACATCTTTGATACTATCCAATCATAAAAAGTAGTTGTGCTCCAGAACTTCTGGTTTTATGTTTTTCGTGGTAGGTATATAATTAGTTATGGCCGTGTCTCCCAAATGGCTGCATGGGGCACACCATGCTTAGAGAGCTGAGAAGGATTTCAGCCCAAGACACGGTTCTTCTGCACATCAAGAATGATGACCTTCAGTGGCATAGACTCAGTGCAATTAGACGATCAGTCAGGTGCAGCTTTTAATTAAACACCACCTGCCTGAGGTAGGACTAGTGTTGGTGTTTGGTTTTCATCTTCCAGCTTGCATCATGCATGATTATTCCATCTTTGATCAGGCTACTGCTTATATAAACAACGCTGGCAAAATTTCTGAATACTCTTGGAGCCTCCTTTCCATTTTCTTGTCTCCTGCTGAATTAAGAGCTATTGGCATGGCATTGGTCTGACCTTCCATCTGAGAGCCAAATTGATGACATAAAGTTGAGACTTATGCTCCAACTCTTTTGGATGAAAAAACTTTGATGTATACCACACTCTCAAACAGAGCTGAGCCATCTTAGAGATACAGTATTACTCTGCGAAACCCAAGTATTTCAGCTTCATAAATACAAGTGCTAAACAAAACTAAACCTCCACTTCAGGAAGCAATTTCTAAGCTGTGAGGAAAATTAATCACTAGAACAGCTTATCAGGGTAGGTGGTTGACTCACCATTGCTTGAAGTCTTTAAGATAAGATTAGATTTTTTTTTTTTAAAGTCATGATTCAATCATGTTTCTGAGAGAAACTGCAAGTAGGACATTAGGCAGTATAATGGCAAGGTCCTTTCTGACCTTGGATCCTGTGAGTCTCCAAGTTCTTCATTCACCTGCCTACTTTCTTGGGCTATGAGGAGAACTGGATGGGCTTTGGTCCATGAACCAGCTCCTGCCATTCACAGATCTGCATTAAGAAAATGACTGTAATCAAATCTCACGCTTCAGGGCTTCAGCCATTTGCCTGAAGGGAGCGGGGAAAAAGGTTTCTCCCTCCTGCCCGCCCACGCTAATGGCTAAATACATGTTACGTTTGTTTGGTTGTTGCTTTTCTCTTAAAACATCAGAGTGAACATAAATGGATAAGGGCAGAGATGAAGTCAAATGCAGCAGCACAGATATCCTTTCTTCAGTTAGTCATTCTTGCTCACACCTCAGATCTGTGCTAGTCATCACTTCTGATGACTATCAATGTTTATACAGAAGATGTTTCGGCTGTGAGTGTGGAGACCATAGAAGGTAGAAGGTACTGATGGAGAATGGGGACTGATATCAACCCCATCTACAAGGGCAATATTTGTTTAATGAGAACATCTTGACCTTCTCATGTAATCAGATCCTTGTCACTGCAGGATAGTTGTTTATTAGTGAAACCTTGGTCCCACCTGCTTTCTGATTAAACCAAACCACAAACGTTTCTTTAAGCCAGAAATATTTTGGTCCAACCAAAATCCACAGCAAATAGACCCTGGGGGGCTATTTAAATTAAGTTTTTAAAAAAATAAGAAATAAAGGAAGATAAAGAGCACAAAATGAATGGCCTACTCCAGTCTTTAACTCTACAAACTACAGCATTTTATTTCCTAACAAAACTATAAACCAAGCCAGTAAGAAACTAAGCATTCAGCCAAGATGCATCAAATGTGCCCAAGGCTCTTGACTTTAATGCAGAGTTCAGAGGCCATATCGCCTGTTCTACACAGTCAAGATATGTATTCTACATTTATAGATGCCCGAGATAATTGCATGCTATACCACTTAAAAAGGAAATTAGTTGCTTATCTTTTTCCAGGCAAGGAAGATGACATGGTTATAAGCCAATCAGTTCAGATTTGTCTTCCTTGTACGTGTTGAACCCAGTTCTGGGCTAACGGTTCTCCATGTAAAACCAACCTGATTGACTCGAAATGGATTTCCTTTTAATCTATGCCAGCACACAGAAAATGAAAATCCATGCCTTAGGAGCAGAACACATTTACACTGCCGGGTCTTTTGCAGCTGCAATGAGAAGGGATAGGACAGGTGGACAGGACAGTGCACTGCACCTAAATTCAGCCTGATAGCCTGGAAGTTAGGGACGGATAGTGCAAAAATGAACCAGACACTGAAAATCTAACTGACAACCAGAAACACTATAAACATACAACAAGTGAGCATGAGATTTATGCTGAAATTATAGAGGAATTCCTATGGATGATTACATTTCCAGCCCAAGCATATAAAGCAAATCCATCAATACGAATATCACTACATTATTAACAGCGCAGCTGCCAGGCCTCCCCGTTAATGAAGCTGGTAAATACAGAAAGGGGCTACGGGCACTCATGACGTAGCACTGCTCACCAAAGTAGTCATCGGAAGGAGGATTCTCCATGTCATACAGCATTTTCTTGGTCAGATGCTCCAGCTCATCCTCAGGCCTGAAGGCAGGAGTGCTTGACGCGGGTCCAGAGCTTGGATACCCACTCTGTAAAAAAAGGACAAACAGTCTGTGATGTGGTAAAAACCATTCACCCACAGTAAGAGGGCCTATTGGCTGCTCAGTCTTGAACTTCATTCTTTGTCTTACTTTTGCTTTTTTTAAAACCCAAGGGATTCACTCAAGTAAACATCTCATTTAATGTAATGAAAATGGACTCCTAAAAACATCCAGTGAAGTGCTATATATCCTCCTAGAATGAGAAGTATTTTATGCCTCATAATTAGGTGTGTACTGGGTAGAACATAATAATAAATAAAGGAGAAAATTATTCCAAGGATAACTTGATACAAACATTTTCCTACACTGAAAAAGGCTTTGGAAGCATTTCAGTTTGGATTTGGCAACAGCTTTCATCACTTAACAACACAATATAAAAAATGCTAGAACAATCGTTCCTACACTGGTGGAGTATATGGACAAAGACAGATAATCCCGAGCTGCTAGTTATGTTCTCTTCTTGTTTGTTTTGACACAAATCCTGCTGTTAACATTAGGGAGAGCAGGAGCTGGTCCACAGATCTTTAGTAGTAGGGATACAAAGGTTTTAATATGTGCTTAGAAACTGAGACCTCTTGGCCTCCATTTGCTAACAGCTGGCATTGAGTATTTGCAGTCTGTCTCAGTGAGTCTTCTCCCTGGAAAACAGCAGAAGCACATGTATATTTTGAGAAGCACAGAAATAGTCTCATGCCTAGAAGTTTCTTAGAAGCTAAGTTTGGTGTCCATAATGAGAAACTCGGTCATTTCAGGATTAAAAAATGCTGACACCAGCTTCCCTTGCGTGCACTGCTTTCTTGAAAGACTTGCATGCGAAAACTAACTTATTTATGAAATGCAGCATTTCAGTAAAGCAAGTGAAGTGATTTCATTGATTAATTGCTGCCTTTTTCAAGGATCTGACCTTAGATATGAAGCTTATGAGCCTTAGTCTATAAGGAAGCATTTTCCCATGCTCCACACCTATTTAAATGAGAAGAAAATGTAAAATCACTGGAGAACCAATACACTGGCCACCTCTGTCTGGCTTAGAGAGACTACATCTGACATGATGAATCTTTATTGAGCCAGTCATGTTCAACAGAGAACAGCAGCTTTAAAGCACTGCAAGAGAATTAACTTAATGCTTTCACGCTTTTTTTCTTTCAGGCAGGAAGAAGCTTTCAAATGAGACATCAATCAATGCAGAGAAAGTCTCAGAATGGTGCTTAGCAATAATACTTCAATCATCCACTCCCAGAAACCAAACACTTGCATGTTCCTGACCTTGTCATATTTTTTTTTTTCTAGGGCCCATGCTGAGCCGTGCACCATCACCTCCCTTGGTTGTTGACCTGACCTATCTCACAGGCGCTGCATCCATGAGTGCAGATGATGATGGCACCTCCTGGAAGTGCTGGGTTTCCTGCGTACACACCGTACGGCAGCTGCACCCCCTGCTCCCCGCCAAACCACCCTCTAACAGAGCAGCAGCAGCACACAAGGGAGGTGGGTGGCACATCCCCTGGAAGAAGGGCACCTGGAAGGACCCTCAGGCTGGATTAATTTCCCTGGAGGGCTATGCAAGGTCTATCTGCAGTACGTTCAGCCTCCCTGGCAGAGAATATAGGTTGGATCTACCATACATTCAGGTTTTCCCAGAGATGTTTTCTTTTTCTACTCAGGGATTTTTTTTCTGAGCACTATTCAAGGATTTTGTGCATTTGTCCAGGATTCCTAAATGCCTAGCAGTTGTTCTGAGGAAGCTGTTGAACATCTGGAAATCTTGAATGTCCACACACAGTTCAGTAAACTCTATTGTATAAATGCAACCACACTGATGTGCTTGGGTTACCACGATTTATTTTTTCATATGGGGAGACAGTCCTGCATGGTGCATAGGACTTGCATTCGCTTTCTAAGTCACGTAAGTGCCATCTCTGTGGGATATATCATTTTGGTGAGGATAAGGCCACTCATATGACTAGGAGTTTCAGAGCCAGGTACTTGACCCAGCACACCCAGACGCCCTTGGCCAATGCTTTGTGGCTGTTTTTAGAAGGCTAGTTGACAACTATTTCATTAGAAATAATAAATAGCATAACCCTAAAAAAAAAAGTTTATTAATAAGCCAATTAAAGGTGCCAAATGTAAAGCATTTAATCTTGGAACAGCCTATTTTTTTCCTTTGCTCTCTTGTTCCTAAGAGCTGATCATGATTCTTGCCTGAACATATATTTTAACACAGCAAGTGCAGCCAAGGATTTATTAGCTTGGGAAATCAATCTGGCAACTGAACCTCTTAAAGTATTATTCCATCTCTTGTGCCTATTTCAGTTTCCATGCAGAAAGGAATGACCATTGCCACCCCGTCAACTGAGTCCTCTTCCCTACACTTTGCATAGAGAAGACAGAACAGCATGAAGCTGGTGATGGCCTCCATCCCTGTATTTTCTCTGTAAGCAATCACCAGTGCGGCATGAACGTGTGGGAGTACCACGCTCCAGCCTCTTCTGCTGGGCTCTGTCCACACATAACCCAAAACACTGCTTTTACCCTTGCTTCTTTTATGATAAATGGACCAAAACAGAAGGCATGAGCTGCTGCCTGTTCACAGCAAAGGGAAGCAAGATGCATGGAGCTGAAGCCCCATGGGTCCACCCTCACACACATCCCGCTGGGGCTGGACTCAATGTGTCAGACCTGCACTGGCCACCCTCTGACCCAAGGCCACCGTATCTGCAGCCTTCGCAGGAGACACTGGGCCGGTGGCATGTGAAGCCTCTCCCTGTCTTCCACATCAGCTTCCCACACCCCCCATGGCGGGGGGCCCACTTGTGCCCCCTGCAGTAAGGGCTTGAGCTGTGCCATTTAGCATGAAAGACCAAAATCTGCAGATTTTCAGTTCTGTTTGACTTTCTCTGGTTTTGGAGGCCATGCACACAGAATAAATAGGCTGCTCTTGTATTTTAGCTACATTGCACTTTTCCAAATCAGGCAGATTTCTTATCCAGCACCCAATGTCAGCAAAAATAACAAATACCAACCACAATGTTATGAGATGCCTTAACTTATTTTGACTAAAATGCTATGCCTTTTTGACCAACATTTAAGCAGTGCTAGGCACATCTTTTTCCTCCTCGCACGGCACATGCTGACTGTGTGCCTCCAGGAAAATGCATTTCATGCATATGAACATGCTGTTGAGTTTGCTGGGACATGCACGCACACAAACATAGACAGAAAAGTGTATCCTCAGTCCAATCTAAAATGCTTGTTTCAGCAAAACAGTTTCCTTCCTCCTCCTTTGTTAGGTCAGGGTAAAAATATAACTTTGGCTTTCCTTACAAAACAGAGTTGTTTTGTTGTTGTTTATTAAACTTCCTCTATTTTCTCCTGATCTGTACAATCATCAAGGCTGTCTAGAAATCCAATTTGCTATCTAATCTACCACAGTTATCTTCACACATTCTCTTTTCTCCATGATACCTTGATGCACAAAAATATATAGCTCCTTAGCTAGGAGGTATATACACAGCTCAAAGCTGGGGTCTGTAATGAATTGCGACATGGCCTCCCAAATTCCCTGAGCACCACTCTGTCCAGCAAACCACAGCAACGCCAGGGATGACAAACTGACCTATGAAAATGGGACAGCACCTTAATCCACAAAAAGCCAGCAGGAGGGACCATGTTTTGGGAGCAGGAGCACCTGAGTCCAACCTTTGCTACTGCCATCAAATACCAAGCAACCTCAGGGAAGAGCAGAACAATTTCAGTTGCACGTGCAGATGCAAATGCATCCATGAATAAACACTGTCCTGTATGCTTAGCTAATGGGATGTTTAGGAAAATACCAGCATTCCCAGGGTTAAACCCTGTGGCAGAAAATATCTTCACGCTACAAACGAAAGGAAGTGAGTTAATCGCTTGTGCCACTATCAAAGCGCTGCAACAACATCTGGCTCATCTTCCTCATTAAAGTTCAGTTCCTAAAAAGCCAGGTCAAAAGAAGCAGTCGCGTGGAATCACTACATAATTATTTTGGTACACAAATTTGGTACTTGTTTCAGTGCTTCTCTGGTGCATGTTTCCCAGTCCAGACCTCACTGGTTATCAGCTGTCTCTGATGTAATGGCTGCCCGGGAAAGGGAGCTCTGCAGTTAGTGAAGTGCATTCGCCAACATGAACCTTCCCCATCCACACACAAATTTTTACTCAACTGGGTAAAAAACATAGCTCAAAATCTGCAAAGACATCTGAAGATGATGCTGTGATGAATGTGCCATCATTCAGAGTGCACTGTATGTGGTCATTTTTCTTGTCCATTTGCAAATGTTGTAGAAGAAGCTTCTTCTCTGAGAGAAAATAACTTCAATTATGTGTTCCCAATTACAGAAACGTGGAAATTATCTTCTTTTCAGAAGGTAGAATTAGCCCAATTTGGAATTGAAAGGCAGCCAGAAACATCTTTCACTGATACTTACTTTCCCTTTCATTTTTTTCTTCTTGTTCATCTGCATAAAGTTAGCACTTTCCTTTCAGTTCACTCACCAGAACTGATCATCAGTTAAATAAACAGTTAAATAGCAGCACAGCACATTTTTTTACTCAATGGCCTGACAAAGACCATGCTTTTTCATTTAAGTTATTGACTGTCCAAAACAATCGCAAACTTTCAGACCAAAAAATCCAGCATGGTGCCACATCTCTCATGAGTCGTACTCCCAAAGAAATATCAAGATTGCCTGCAGCTGTAATTCAGTTTATAATTAAGGCCAACTGATCTCTCTTACAGAGGAGATGCACTGGGAAAAAATATTTTAATTCTTGATTTATTTTCCCAGTGAAAAGTTACAGCTGCCAGAGTACATACAGATTCCTGAAAAGACGATTCTGCCTGGATTCCCTCCAACACGCACGTTCCCATGTCTACTCCTGCTTGGAGAAAAATTCATGGAGATCCTTTGAAGAAGCTGCCCTGCACGAGAAGGTACCCACTGACAGCCAGTGACCTCCTGCCCACACCAGCAGCCCCAAATCACAGTCTTTGGGCAGGCAGGAGCAAGGTCTCCTATGGGATATGCCAGAAGAGGACAAGCCACCAGTTCCCTCGCCTGCCTACCTGTCCTGCCACTGCTTCCCACAGCAAACCAACAACGCAGAACGGGCAGCTCTGGCAGCAGAGCCCTCATTTGTTAAACACTGGCTTGCTTTGAATTAGGACAGTTTTGTAACTACTTCAAAGCTCTAGAGGATATTTTTCTTTATTTTTAAACTTCATTATTGTAACTGTATCCCCACTTAGCTATCCATGCACATTCCCAGTTCTACTCTAATCCTGCTAAACTCTTAGTTTCAACAATCTCTTGTGACAGTAAGTTACACAGAATTTGAGCAATAATAATAATAATAAAAAAAATATTTTTCTCTGTTTTAACTTCACAGCCTGCAATTTTGGCCAAGTATCTCTTTCTCTTACACTGTGGATGCAGACAGGTAGAAGAGGAGGTATCTTGTCTGATAGTTTTAAAAAGAGGACAATAGAGCCAGAATGCAAAATCATTAGATAGCTGAGAAGCTCCCAGGACTTCTGAAAATGAAGCTGCTCATACAGAAGCCTGTTTTGACTCTCTGGAGCCCAGGTTTTTGCTTGAAGTCAGGAAAACAAAATCTTGGTCTCTGTGTATTGATACTGAATTCAATGGGATCACTATACATGCACCCTAATTACTCTGTAAAATGGGTTTAACAATATTTCTCTCTTAATTAATCAGTGCCTGCAAAGTTCTCAAAGCTTCTGTAATGTAAGTCACTACACAGAGTGTTTTATTAATCATCAAGCATCGTAATAAATAAGCATGACTGATTTGTCCTTGGATTGTTTGTATTCTGTTACATACAAACAGACACTTAAGTAACTTTTCTTGCTATTCTTCGTGTTTCCACTAATGTTTTGAATCTGGAAGGGCTGGTTATTTTTGCTAGGTGTTACAAAAGTTGGATAATTTGTAAACACCACTATCTGCTGCTTGCTTCTGCACTGAGCATGACTCTGTTAAATGACAACTTCCACTTCTATTATGGGGAGTCATTGTTTCTGCCAGACATTGTAGTTTGTTTATATATTCAGGGTTAACAGGAGATGAGCTAGATTTTTATGGAGCAACATTGGCCATTTCTCATTAGAAAAAGCAAACCAAACAGATCTCCAAGTAATAAATATTTGACATGTTATCTCAGGAAACAGTAAATTTAAACTATATTTCAAACAAGAGCACCTATAAAATACTACATTTTCATGTCCCATTGCTGCTTAAATGCACATACAGAAACAAGTGCAGCAGTGCCTGATCTTGCCTGGGGCCTCTTGGCCCTATCATTACACAAATACGCTTTACTTGTCAAGGCTTATCTCACATGAAAAAGGGAGCGGGCTGTTTTGTTCTCTGTTTTCCTATTAGCCCCACTTACTTTGGGAACAGTTTTAAGGCACTTTTTACAAAAGACAGGAAGTCAAGGCACACACTGGATGGTACTACTGAGAGGGAGAATGAGGCATCACCATTATACCAATATATGGATAAAAAGATTGCATCATTTTAGCCCGATGCTTTTGGCTGGAAAAGCTTAGTCTGCTTCACAGAATTACATCAGGAGGTCCTACGCTTACTTGTCTATTTGTTTCAAGATTGAAGGCTTTATTCTGCTCTAAGCTGCTTTCCTTTCCACATCTCTCTGGGCTCAGAGTCAAGCACTCTCTCACTTCCATGCATCATCACCAGCAGTAAAGACCCAATAGGTCGCTTATCAACTCCTTTCCCCTTTATGTCATAATACTTCAGGCTTCCAGGGCTGCCTTCAAAGCATTAATTAATTAAGTATTATATTTACTGCTATCAGCAGGTCAAAATCTGCATTTCAGAGTAGGAGCCATAAGCATCCATAGGAGATGATAGGCTCCAAGCCATAGTCCTGGGCTGCACAGTGAAGTGCTGTAGGTGGGTTTGAATTTGCTTGTCATCACCTTGGCTACACATCTTGGGGTACATAGTGCCATCTAGGGCTTCTTGTCTAGGGAGACAATGAGCCTCAAGACCTGTACAGAGCTCCCTTGTGTAAATCCAAGGTAGCTGAAAGACATAAAGCTGTGGGAGACTCTGGTGACAATGAAAGGCACTCCAAAGCGGTGCTCACGGTCTCCCCACCAACCAAGCAGCTGCCTCATCTTGCAGGACAAGCGCAGGAGCACGCCTAAAATGGCAATGCTGCAAAATTCACACTGATTAAAAGAGATGTGTTTGATCACACAGTACACCACTAGCCTTGGCAATTAATCGCCACAATAAAACCATCAAAAAATCATACTCTCCTTCCAAAACCAGCCCTGAACCACAAGGAATACCTGAGCTTTGTTCCTTCTAAGTTTTCTTTTTGCAAAACATTTGACAAAGGCAGCACTCAACCATTTTCACAGACAAAAAACGACAGTGCACAATGGGTTTACGCACACCCCTGCTGCACTGCCTGCCCCGGGGGACCGCAGTGAGGAGGGAGCTCACCGCCATTCACCAGGCGGCGCTGGGGGCAGGACGGGGTGTCTGTGCAACCAGCACCACCTGCCCTGCGGTTCAGGTTCGTCGCCTGTCGAAAAAAAATTGGCCGTCCCAGCTGCAGTGCCTTATTCAGGTAACAAAAACAGAAGTGCCGGGGCATCACTTGTTTCAAAAGAAAAATAAATCTCACCATTTTAATGGTACTAATTTTGCATGTGAAACTTGCATTCATACTGTATTAACAGTTTAAATATAGCTTTCTTGCCAGATGCCTGAATATGCTAGAAAAGATACTTCAAATATGCAAATTGGGTTTCTGTTTTAATACACAAAGAAACTTAAAATCACATCACTTTCCATCACCAAGACAGGTTTCAATCTAAGCTTTTTTCATGTGAAAACTATAACAGCAAACAAATGGTTAACCAAATGTGTTTAACCCACTATCTGTAGTCTCGCTTTTAGTCAACTGTGACATGGGCCATTACACTTCCCAGGACACCAGTGACTTAAATGAAGACTACATATTTTGCTTAACATTAAAAGATTATATATATAAATTACAGTAAAAATAGCTTCTCAGACTGGAGTGGGTGCTTGGTTCAGCATCCATAGCATTGGAAGGCAGGATTCCTCCTGAGTTTTATCCTCAGCAATATTCTTAACCAGTCTGATCCTGCACCCTGCTGTTATAAATGGTGTTCATAATGCTTGGCTGTCTCTAGAGACATTGAGACTCTCAATGAACTCTTGATTACAAAATGCTTTGAGATCCATGAATGAAAGATGCTGAATGAGTGCAAATTATGACTATTATTATTTATCTTTGGGAGCCAAAGTTGTGCCTCCTTCCACTCACATGTGCCTACATTTTGTCTTTTAAGAGTATTACATCTTCAAAACAAACACTGGTCTCCTAACTTGCCCCTCAGAGGTACTGTTGTATAAATAAAAGTGGTAAGAATAATACTAGTGAAAACAACAGCTGCTTTGGCTCTAAGAGCATTGCTGTTTTTCTTTTAACTTTGCACAGGCCACGTTTCTTGAAGTGCTTACTGGAGGGTTCCAACCCCTTTTAACAAAATGAGTACAAGCTCCTTTGGACAGTGGATGGGCAGCTCCAAACACGTCAGAGAGTGTTAAGTGCTGAGTACGACCCTGCATTTGACTTTTAGTCTTTCAGGTGACTGAGTCAGGGAAAAATAGGCAGAAACTTAACAGAGAACTCAGACATCTGGATTCTGCTCAGGCCATCGACTGTTTGCCCCTCAGCTGCGGCGTGCTTCAAGGATGACAAAAAAATATTCAAAATGACACCTCTTCCAATGATGCAAGAGAAAAGAGAATTTGCAAATAATAATGAGAAGATTGCTATTCTTCAAAGTCAGAGGGAGAACTAATTTGCTTGCTCCTCAAGGACTTGTGGTGAAAGACACAAGTAGAGTATTAAAAGGGTACTGACACAGCACAAGACAGAATGAAAGCAGTAAAGATCTGAATTCATCCTCTAATTTCTGCCTGTTAGAGCATCTCTTTATTTTATAAAATCTATGTGGATACTTTTGTTGCTGAATTGGTTTGTACACCTTTAAGAGGCTGAAACTTTACTGCATTTAAAACAATTAATTCTTCTCATGAAGAGCCCTCTGCAGGTATCTCTAGGTCGCCTGAATCCCAACTCAGCCATCTAACATCATGTCAAGTACCATTTGCAAAGATGTGTTATTTAATTCATGAGGAGCAATCGCCTGGACCGTCAGTGTGAAGGCTCCCAACAGCTCACACGCACCACTTCTACCAGAGCCCTGGCCTCTCTGCTACCTCCAGCCCAAGCTAGGAGAAAAGCCTCTTCACAAAATTACCAGACTGGAGTTGATCATAATGACTGGTGATTAAAAACTTAAAGTTCTCTCCCATGTTTTGTGAAATGGAGGTGTCCACTAAAAGTGGGCAGTTTGCTTGCAAACCTAATGCTACTTGCCCGCATCAGAGTCTGGGAAAGGATCCGACAGCAAGTTCGAGATGCATCCTGTATCCAGGAGGCCATTAGCTCTACTTGCAGGTGCTATGGTGATGCTGAGTCCTGTCAGGCAGAAGATATGACACACTGGCAGTAAGGAGAAAGGTGGTGAAATTAAACAGTGCCATCAGGAGCAGAGGGAGCAATACACAAAAAAAAGAGGAGAGAATGAAAGGCTGCAGCCCCCAGTGAACGTCATCTCAATAGCTTAGGCACTGTTGCTCTAGAAGAGACTTGTACATGTTTCACTATCAATTACCCCAGAATAATCAGAAATAATATTTTCAGAAGAAAGCAGTGCCAAATTCTATACTGCACTTGGGAAAAAAAGCCAGAGCAAATGCCTGTCATCTAGATTATCATTTATTTCACCCAATGTACTTATGAAAATGATCTCTCATTTGGCTCACAGCAGTAGAAATTTTTCAACAAAGTCATAATTCTCCTGTAATACAGTCCAGGGCAGTTAAGTATTACTCAGATAAAAGCTCTAAGTCTCCCTTGAAACATTGTCCCTGCTCACAAATCTCCCACAGTGAAAGGGAGGTGGGAGCTGAGAAAAGGTCAGCAAGAGATGAGGAATGATTTTTCCTCAGAGAGAAACACAGGCTGAGGATCCAGCATGTTCCACCTGGTGGCCAAATCATGGCAGGGAGACAAAGCAGCAGGGGCTAGGGGCTATCAAAAAATGCTGCAGGAAGTTTCACCATGGCTATTCAATATTCAAAGGATCTCAACTTTCACCTTGCAACCTGCTGGAAGGGGAGTGAAGATCTGAGCCGGCTATGCTACCCATGGCTGTTGTGGATGCTACTCATCCTGCTCGTGGAGAGGGCAGGAGATGGCCCCTGGAGAAGAGCCACAGGAGCAGAGAGGTCAAGGTCAGAGCTGGAATGGGGGCTCTTGCAACATGGGGAAAGAGCAAATTAGCCTTTTCCAACACAAATAGAACAACTGAAAAAGGCAGAACTACACAGACAAGAGAGAAGTGCTGGTAGGATGAAGAAGAGGGGAAGACCAGTGAGAAGGCAGTGTGCAGCAGGGAATTTGAGACAGACCCCAGCATCAGAGGAGAGGATGGGATCAGGCAGAGAGGAAGAAGAAAAGTGCAACCTGGGGGGAGCTTCCAGAGCTGGCAAGAGCCCATGGAGAGAGAGCTGTGTGCACCCACTGCATGAAATGGAAGGATGGAATAACAGCATCCTCACAGCAGGGAGCAAGCAGGAAAGCAAGTGCAAATGCGAGGTATCAGCACCAGCTCATTTTACTGAATCAGCTCCCCTGTACAAGAACCATCCAATGCTACCCAAAACCCACCAGTTTCAGACTATGGGATCGGTCTGATGCTTCCAGACACACATGCATGTGTTTTTGCTGGGGCATCAGGGAGGGTGGGCACCCAGAGCACAGCACTGCACCCTCAGTCCCACTTGATTCCCACAAGGAAGGGTTACACGGGGTTCAAATGCCACATGCTCCCCACCTCCACTTCCCCTGCTGCATCTAGTGTGTGATCCCATGTTTGTCACAGGCACGCTTTCCAGGCAAATGGAAAACTACTTTGTGGTCATGATGCTCCAGATGGTAAGTGCATAGGTGCTTGTGCTATGGAGATTGTCCTGTGTACTGTAGAAGTACCTATGGTCTCCAAGCCAAATCAGGTTAGGAAAAAAGAGGAAGGAGAATAAATTCCCTGCTTGGTGCTGGAGCCCAGATATGGGTCTCCCTGGATTCAGAGCCATTCTACTGCTTTCCCTCATCCTCTGCCTTGCCATCAGCCTCTTAAAAAGCCCCAAGACCTTGGCAGCCAAACCAGGCTGTGCACTAAGGAAGGGAAGCTGAATTTCCCCAGCTGCAGCCTCTAAGGCTGCTGCCAGCCTAAGGGCGCAGACGCTGCACTGACACACAGACCTAATGATCTGCACTGTTCAAAGCATCAAATGCTTGAAGGAACTTGCCTTGCTCAGAAGGCCACGCTCAAGCTGTATTTCTGTGCCGTCTTCGTGTGAGGCTGGGACTGACTTTGAGGAGGTCAGGAAAAGCCTGATGGCTCAATAAATAAGAGACACTTGGGAGAGTTAGCAGAACTGACAGCTCAACAAGACCCATGTTTAGCTGTCAAAACATTCCTCCATGTACAGAGATGCAGCTAAGAAGGCTGTCCACATACCTCCTGGGCTAGAGACGAACTTATCTCACTAATTGGTCAAGCAGTACTTCTTGGAGAATAGAATGAACCAAAAGAGGCAGCGGCATGTGCAATTAGAGCAGAGGAGGCCGAGGGCTGCGGCAGGAGACAACACTGCGCCTGGACCACTTTGATGTATTAAGAAGATCACTTTGTCCGTGAAACGTTTTCGTGTCCTGTCCAACCACAACAACAGCATCAGCCCCCTTCTCTCTTTTAATGATTAAGCAGCTCGCAGGTTGACTGAGCAAAGGCTGAAGGGGAAAAACAAAGATATATATATATATAATTCTGCTTGCAGAATTTACTTGAAAAGGATGGGCTAGACATTCAGATGGTGCAAATCAGAGCCGCTCCAGGGAACTCGCTGATTTACGCAGCAGTGAAGGATCTAGCTCAGCGTGCCAAAGTGAGCAATGTACTCAGGTGTACATCGGCTGGCTGAGAGGCACTATTTGACTCAACAAGGCTGTCCAAGCCTGGGCCAGACTAACTGCAGCCCCCTGAGCCCTCAGCTGCGTTTGTCTTTCACAGGAACATATGACACAGGGAGAAAACTGGCTCCCAGACTGCAGATAAAGAGCAAACACACTGACTGCAGACAAAGACCCCACTCTCTGGGGATATGGGTGATTGAAACCTGCTTCCTTGCAGGTGACACTCTAGGACTGACTTAGTTAAAGCCCCTGTCCCCAACTATGGTGCCCCTCTCAGTCTGCCTTTCACGGACTCCTTTCACGGACCACCTCTCAGCTCAGACTAACCTGTTTTTCAGGGCCTCCTCTCTCCTCTTGAGGAACCAGCTCCCTCTTGGAGAGGACCTCGGAGCAACCATGCCTCTTCTACCTCCTTTCTCACCTACCCTTGTTCCCAAGAGCCAAGTCAATATCAAAAGCATACCTAGAAAAAAGTTGTGAACATCATTTTGCAGACTCCGTCCTCTTCTTCCCATCAAAACTATGTATTCTGCTCTCCATGCACCCTTCCTGCCCCTCTGCACTAGTTTTACACTATTAAATAGGGGTTTCAGGCCCTGTGTAGGAGACATATCTGAAAAGAATTCGCACACTTTAAAGCATTTGCAACATGGAAAAAGCAAGGCCAGCAACGTGCTGGAAGAGATTGCCTGGGGAGAGTCTGTGATTTCCATCACTGAGGCTTTTCAGAGTAGGAACAAACAAATATTTGTGAAAAATGGCTTAGGCAGAGTTGATCCTGTCTCTGAGCAGCAGACAGATCTTCAAGTCTGTTCCAGCCTTATTGTTTATGCTTCTGTGACTGCGATAGCAGCTGTGACATATTCTGCAACAAAGTTGAGCAAAGCCAGCTGAAGGCCCTATGGATCATCTTCAGGGCTGAAGCTGCTTACAGGAAAGGAAGCTCATGTGCTGTATTAAGTTACTTTATGGTTTTGTTCCAGACCCTAAATCAAAGAAACTTTGTTCAGAAATGGTATGACAAAGCAGCCAGGTCCTAAACAGGCATAATGACTGCCCTTCTTTTACCATCTCCAAGATGCTGTACCTTTAAGTTTAGACTTCAGGTGCATGAGGCAGCTCACATTCAGAGCACCCACTGTATGGGCTGTAAATATTTGTGCTAGACAAATAGAGGGCTTCCTTTGTCCTGGTCCACAGGAATGCCCATCTGGCACTCGGCACTCCCATTAAAACCTCCCAGAAGCAAGACAGGATGCAGCAAGTCTGGCCAGAAGCAGGGAAATGGCAGGCAAGGAAGCATTCAGAAAGTCAGCATAGGTGCCCCAAACAGCAAAATACTCCACGTGTCTGTTGTGTGAAGACCCACGTGTGTCTACAGTGGACGGAAAGAAAGAAGTTACTCCAGAAACATCTATGCAAGCCCTCCCTGCAGTACCACCTTACGGGGTAAACAAATGGTAGGAGAGCTATCTAACCTACTCATCACAAAGTCTTTGAGCCGCAAGATGGTATTTACTAACTGGTACCAGACAACATTCAAGCAAGAACAGAAAAGTCACTTTCCCAACGCTCCTTGTGAATTGCTCCCATCTGTGCAAGAGAGCAATCCAAAGTCCTTATGCCCATGACAGCACTGCAATCACACGCTTCGGTTTTTAAACCCAAAATAGCGCCGGCCAGACCATGGCGAGGCTAGTACATCACATGCAGCTGCGCCGATAAAGAGGAGACATTGGAAGCGGCTCTCCGGGGCGCGGGTTGCTAGGGAACATGGCGAAGCCGCCGCAGATTTCGCTGCCACTCGCTGGCTCTTCCCCTTCTTCCCACCTCGCTCACGCTGTGCCAGCTTCTTCGCCCCGAGAGCGCCGTTCTTCCTGTCTCAAGTGTGCAAAAACAAATCTGCCGGCAACAATGGAGCACGATTGCTTGGCATGTGTTCCCGAGGAAAGAAATCTCTCTAGCCTTTGATTTTCAAAGGCAGCCAGCTGATGGGTTGGGGAAAAAAAAAAACAAAAACCCACTCTTGCCATTTTCTCCACGTCTGTGTGTTATTTCATTCAACCTGTGCTACGATTAAGGGTGGGTGGCAAGCCCAGGTGGTGCAACTCCACAGATTGACTTTGTGGGTTCCGTGCTGGCTCGCAGCTGGCAAGACATGGTGCACTGAATGCCATGCTGTGCCCTCTGGACCCCCCCTCTTGCCCTAACGTGCCACTCTTTGGGAGGCCAGCACAGGTCTGCAAACATGGCTGGGCACTGCACAGTGCTCCCACCACTCCAGTGGACAGCAGGGCTCATGAGAAAGGGCACACAAGCAAGGGAAGGGCTGCTGGAGAACTGGGAGGGAAGGAAAAGGAAACTTCTGCCTACTCAAGAAAGAGCTGGGGTAAGGATAGACTAGTGACCAAGGTGGAAAAAAAAAGACTTTCCAATATTAATTGATCTACTATTTGATGCAAGGCTGGTGGTGCCTGCTGTCTGATCGATGAGGCTCTCCTGTGATGGCAGCTGGGCAAGAGATGGCAATCAGAAGTGGGACGTTGTTTGTCCCGGGATGCTGCCTATTGCTGGAGCCCCTGGTGCACGAGGAGACAGCGTGAGAGCAGAGCAGGGGCTGGTTCCCCAGATCTCTACTCACACACCGAGGCTGCGGACCTGGTCAAAGTGGTTCAGCACCAACAGGAACCTAATTAAACTCTAAAAGTGGCAGAGATGAGATGCCTAACAAGTCTGTAGAACTCAAGGAAATAACAAAGAGAATGGATTTGGAAGTGATTTTGAGAGAGTGCTTAATAAGCCTCCTTATACCTAGAAGGAGGAAAATAATGTGTTTGAGGACCTATTAGACACGTTAATTCTGGAGACCAAGGAAGCATAATTTCATTTTCTTAGTAATAGCACAGCACAAATCTTGGGTGTCACAGTGCTTGTATTCACAACACCCTCTAGACAAGGGGAAACTCATGTAATTCCCAGGGCAGACCAGATCTGTGGTTTCTACCCACGGCAGGGTCCTGTCTTCAAGAAGGACCATCACCTGATGATGAAGTGGTAAAAAAAACCAAGAAGCCTACACCAATAAAATACTAAATAGTACATCAAAAGACTAATTCCTCTTTGACTCCAGGTAATTTGTAATTAGACTGCTTTGAGACAGGAGGATTTATGTTTCTCCTCAAAACCAGGGACTCTTATGCAGCGTGACAGCATGCTTTCTTATCTCATGACAGGCCAGGCAAGGATGGTCAAGGTCTCATCTTGAACTTCGCTCAGCAGCACAGCAGCCGCACAACAATATGCAAATACCCTCCACAGATTCGTGTTATGTATCATTCGTTAACCTCTACACAAACAAGGATGATTCTCATTTTATGAGGGAAAACAAAAAGTTGAATGCAAGTGTATGATGGTACATCAGCATTCCTACAGAACACTCGCCCTGCACCACTGCGTCATCCTCCTCCGATGACCCTGTGGCATGACCTTAAAAATGAGAAATAATGCCAGAACCTCCTACAGCAATTGTATGAACAACACAAGCCCACCTTCATTTCCCCTTTAATCTACATTTCAAAAATTATATTCATCTGCAGAGACATGCTAGGTTGATACATGCCAGGCACACTTTACTCCTCAGTTCAAGCCATATGGTTCTAATAATAGTGGCTAATAAAGGAAGAGTATGTTTTCACCTGTAATTTTTCAAATCCCATCAAAAAGTGGTGAGACACAGAACACTGCAGACTGCAGCATAGCACATGTGCTCAGTCACATTTTGCACCACTCTGCACTTGCTCTGCTAATGGCCCTTAATTAATATGCACAGCCAACTCGACATCAAGGGCAAAGAGAAAGCGGTACAACTATGTGTTTGCAGAAATGGTACCTTAAATTAAAACAAACAAAGCAATTGCAAGTTTATTAAAAGTGTGTTTTGGGATCAGAGCCCTGTAGCAGACTTTGGAAATAACCAGGAGCAGAGGACATCAAGTTATCTAATGGGTTTTTGGCAATCATTTTACTTAAGTAATAAATTTTCCAGTAGTATGGAGACAAATGCTGAAGGCCAACCTTGACATCTTGGTCTTGGCACGTCTCAATAACCTCTGTAGTTAAAATCATCCATTGGGCACTTCCAGGAAAGACAGCCAGTAGATTTCTCACAGAGGGAAATCAGCGAGTAGCAACCAGAGCTAACTCAATAAAGCTTAATGGAAAGGAAGCAAGGGCAACGGCTGGTATTAACACCCTGGTCTAGAGCTAGGGGATTTCCACCTAATTTATTGTGGAAAAAGGTATCATTCACAAAGTCATCCATAGACTACACACTGCAACACAGCATTTAATATAGTAGCCTGGCATCATCTGACTCCAGATGAAAGAGTAAGAGGATATATTTATACTGCATGTGACTCCAACCTCCAAGAATGCACCTCAGGGCAGTAGCAATGTGGTCTTTTACCCAACGGTGTCCTTAGCCCACCACAACTACTGTGCCAATCTGCCACAAAAGGATAGGTGTGTGCAGCCAGGCTTGCTGGGGGGAGGCTTGAGTCTGCTGAGCAATCCAGCAAGCTTTGCTCCACCACTGAGGCACTTGCTGCCTTTCAGCTGCCTCTCAGAACTCTGAACGAGCCTGAGGGCCAAGCAAAATCTTCCAGGTGAATTTTTGCTTATGAAAGAGAAACCCAACAAGACATAGAGAGGCTGAGCTGGCAGCCACATGATGAGCTGCTGCAGACAGGTGCCCTTGGAGATCCCAGTGATATACACATGGCCAGAGAGAATGCACAGATTCAATTTTCACAATTCACCACCATGTTCTCTGAACCCAACAAATCCAACAATGAAGACAGGCTTACTCCAAAGGACTGAGGTGAGGCACAAGGCCACCTCAACAGCATACTTTTCAAGTAAAAGCTGAGACACTGAGCCTACACTCAGCACAAAGAGAGGTTAATCCAAGGTAACTCTGGGACATGAGTCTCCATTGACGTCCATGTCATGACTTTGACTTGACTGTACACAAACCCACTTGAACAGACAGTCCTTTTCTCTAGGGGGCTACAGAATAAACAGGATCAAACTCAAAATTATTATTAGATACATGTCCAATTGCTCAGGGTTTCACAAATTTCAGTGCCGCTCCTAAACATTAATTGCTATCTTACTGCCATGTTTATTGGTTCAGCCCTTTAGTAGATGAAATCTATTATTTTCATCTCATGGGTTAGAAGACCAAATGATAGTGGCAAGCGAAAGAATAAGATGACCATCTGCCTTCTCAGGCAACTGAAAGTTCAGGGGATCCAGCTGTTTACTGTACATATATATTCCTTTAAATACAGAAAAGTTTGTCTATAGCAGAAACATTTTGCACACAAAGTGAATACCAGAAGCTTACATTCCTCTTTTAGGGGTCATATCTCTTGATACACATGACCCCTACTGAAAAGCATCCAACTGGGGACACTTCTTATTAGCATCACAGAAAGCATTATCATTAAAAAGCCAAGCCCTCTGCAAAGGG